>NW_021636071.1:0-34474 GCF_004799145.2 Neltuma alba | reverse complement strand
TAATGGAAGGGGTTCAATATTCAAATGTCAGAGAAGCTACGTACATCTAGCTTAAAATTCATGGGAATTTTATAAAATTAACTTAGATACAATGTCATATCAGATGCCACGTATAACACGAGGTGTCATGTGGTGATCTGATGTGACTAATTTTATTAAAAAGATAACAGTAAGTTAACACTAAAAGATCCATAATCCAAAAAAAAATAAAAAAAATAAAAGATTAAGGAGTTGAATTTGAACTTTGAAATGTTAAGAAAGTTATATGCAGCCGTCTCAAAATTTAGGATGTTTTGTATAATTTAGCCTAAAAATATATATATTCTTGTCGCTGGTCCTTCACCGCAGATAAATGTTTTTGGCCCTTCTTCAATTTTTTTAATTTTTTCTAACTTAACATCTTTGTTTTCTTCATTATTAAGAAAAACTCCGAACCCCTTCTCAATGCACGAAGGGTTCTATTAATAACAATTAATATTTTCTGGCAAAAAGAATAAATAATAATAATTATTAATTAATATAGGGGTGATCTCCGCGGTGTTGCCCGTAAAAAGCAAGGTTATCGTTTAAAATACTTACTGAAGAGATAATTATTTTAAAAATTAATGTGCAGATTTGTCCTGACTTTTGAAGGTTTTTTTATGTGCAATAAAATCATAGTAAGATTGTCTCATACCAATAATACTCTATACAAATGCATGGAACCACCCTACTTTTCCAGAAAACCATTGTCATGATAGAAAATTCCTTTGATTTGCGAAGAGAATGATAAAAAAATTTTGAAAGCAAATTTTCCACGGAAGCAGTAACAGATTAATCAGTGGAATTTCCTTTAAATTAATAAAAATAAGGGTTAAAGTAAAAATTTATTCTGAAAGTTTTTATTTAAAAGTACTAAGCATCCGGAATTTTTTTTAGGTGCAAAATTTGTTCAAAAAATTTAAAATCATAGCAATAATATTATATTATAATATCAATTATTCTGCAAGGCAAAAGAGCTTTTAGCTTCACGACTTGTAATCAATGTTTCAAAATTTCGACTCAATATTTAGTTAGAAATGTTAGCAGTTCATAATCTTCATGGTTTAATTGCTGGATGGATTACCGGTGAAATCGGTAAGGTAATAATTAAATAAAAATTATATACTTATATAATAATATATAAAAGAAATAAATCTAATTATTAACAAAATAACACTACAATATGTGAAGCTTTCAATTAAATAACACTATGCAGCTACAAATGGTCTAAAAGTACATCAAATTTTTTGAGTGTCAATTTTTTTCTATTTTTTATAGGTTTATTAAATTTCTTTCAACAATTTGTATATCATACCAAAAACAATTACAAAAACTCCAGACTCCATCTTAACGGCAACTCAACTCTACTCCAATTCAACCCAATTGCAAAAATAATTTTTTAGTTCAAATTGAGTTGTCCTTAATGACTTCAGTCAACGATCCACCTTGGATCATTTGGTTCAATCTGGTTAGTTTTTTAATCACTGCTTCTAATATTTCTAAACATCTAATGCTAATAGAAGTTGAATCTAACAGAAAAGTCTAATCCCTTTAAGCTTCGAATCTCTGTTAAGAAAAATACCTATATTTAGTATTTGATAGTGTCTCAAATATGATTATTTTCATTAGAAAGACGCATGTTTATAGCAAAATATACACACAAACCTAAACATCTCACGGATACCTTTAGAACTCCCGGGGCCCTATAGAAATATAATGGACAACATACGCCTTAACCTATAAAACCAATTTACCCTCAGACTGACCATGGCTTCTGAAAATCCCTGTGAAAGGGACACGTGTCTGTAAGCAATGTGTTAAGAGTAAAGACGCAAATATAGTGGAGAATATTATTTAAAATTAAATGATCATCATCATCATCCATAATACGAAATACTTTTGTGATCTTTAATATAAAATCTAATAAAAGAGTTGATATTAGTTCTATATATAAGATTTATTTCATATACTTACTAATTTTTTTCAAATTAATCCTATTAATATTTTCTAACAATAATCAAGTAGGAGAGAGAGAGAGAAAATTAAGGAAGATGTTTAAAGTGTTTTAGAAACAGTATACTCCTCCAATTTTTAATATAAAACCTAATTAACTAATATGAATAGATTAAGGATGTCAGTTAAATTAATTAATATGATATAATTTTTCTAAGACAACCTAACCATTTTTCTTAACTCACTCCCTCCCTCTCCTACTTGATTATTGTTGAGAAAATATCAATATAATTAATATGAAAAAAATTGAAAAATATGTGAAATAAATCTTATATTGAGACCAAAATCAACTCCCCAATTAAGTCATACATTAAGGACCGGAGGAGTATCATATGAACTAATTTAACAAACATTTTTAATCTACTCAAATTAATTAATTAAATTTTATATTAAGAATAGAATGAGTACAATTCCTTTCGCCGTAACCTCAAGGAGACAAGATTTATGACACGCTTTTTATATTGTTCGACTAAAATTTGTTTTATTTATCAGGCACCTATATATAATTTTATAATTTAATTTATAAGACAGTTTTAATATATTTTAACGGAATCAAAAAATAACTTAAAAGTCGATTGACTCTCCCTTAAATTTTAACAATTTTTTTTTATCTCTATTTAATATACTATACTATATCCAACGAAAACAAAGTCTAAATAATAATAATTAAAGGATAAAATCATATATTCATATGAAAATTTTAATTATATGACTTACAAATTAAACAAAAAAAAATCTCTTCTTTTTCGCTCTTTCCGGTCCTATATATAAGTTTCAAATAACTGAATCATGTTTAAAAACTAGCAGTTAAAATTAGTTAAAAATAATAAATGTGTTAAAAATATTTTTTTTTTCAAATTCGCCCTTATTTATTAAGAGAGTAAATGAGAGAGGCAATAAATAAAAAAATGATGAAAGATAATAT
Organism: Neltuma alba; assembly: GCF_004799145.2. NCBI lineage: Eukaryota > Viridiplantae > Streptophyta > Magnoliopsida > Fabales > Fabaceae > Neltuma > Neltuma alba. Next base: position 31,515 of record NW_021636071.1, on the reverse strand, counting down.
ATAGGGATAACATTAATGAGAGAGAGTACTAAATACAGTCAACTAAAGGCAAAATAGGGAGAAAAAAGAAGAAGTAAAAAATACTTAGACAAACTTAAAAAAAATACTTATATATAAGACCAGAAAAAGTACTTTATAAGTAGGATAAGAGGAGAAAGAGTTAGTTAACAGTTGGATTTAGTTTTGAATACATCAATCTATCTTATTTTTTATATTTATCATTTTTTAAAACCAATTTACTAAGTTATAAATTAAATTGATATATAATAAAATATTATATCAGGTTATTTTCGGAAGATCAAATCACATTAGTTATATTAACTAATTTATCTGATTTTTTTACTCAAATTTAGTAGCTCTCAGTACTAGGGAGAATAATTAATATTATACAATTTTTATACTAAATTTGTTTTCAGGATCTTAAGGTATTTTTCAAACTAATTTGCCAAGTGCTTCTTACATTTTGTATAGAGTATGAGATTATTTGTAGTATTATTTAATATTTATATTAAGTGTGAAGGTGCATCAAGTAACTTGGAATATTTTTTAAATGAATTCATTACCCCTGACAAAAAAGAAAAGAAACACATTCAATGCTCCCAAGCAGTTAATAGTATAATTTTATTCTTAATATATTAAAAATGAAGCCCGTGAATGCAGTACGTGTCTTGTGGGCAATGCGTTAAAAACACAAACCATCATGAAATCATGCAATTCCTGTCGCTGTAGTTTCGCCGAGATAAGATTCATGTGAATTTTCATCGACCGCCCATATAATACACGTGCTTGTTATAATTAATATTCCCTTGTTTCTAATATACTGCTTTAGTACCATATTGATAACTCATTCTCAACATGCTTTATGGGAAACCAAAAAAACTATAAATCGCATCCAGTACTCGACAATATATCAAATATGATTGTCTTTAATAAAATGATACATGTTCATAGCAAAATATACATATACACGCACACACCCCTAAACATCTCACGGATGCCTTTGGATCTTCCCTGGCCCTATAGAAGGAGGAACAAAATTAAGAAAGATGTTTAAAATGTTTTAGAAAAAGCATACTCCTCTGATTTTTAATATAAGACATAATTAACTAATTTGAGTATATTAAGGTTGTCAGTTAAATTATTTAATATGATATGTTTTTTTAAGACGCCCTAACCATTTTTCTTAATTGTATCCCTCCCTCTCCTATTGATTATTGTTGAGGAAATGTCAACATGGTTAATTTGGAAAAAAATTAAAAAATGTGTGAAACAAGTCTTATATATATGACCAAAGTCAACTTCCAAATTAAGTCATACATTTAGGACTAGAGGAGTATAATTACACTACAAAAAAGGTCTTATATTTAGGACCGGAGGAGTATTAACTTATTTAACCAACATCTTCAATTTACTCAAATTAATTAATCAAATTTTATATGAAGAAAAGGCAAAAAAAAAAAGTAATCTATGTTGTCATACTTGATATGCCTGTTATTAAGTAAGATGTTGACCTTGTTGTTGAGGGCATAGAAATAAGATAGCACATGACAGGTTGTAAAGAGGAGGAGGCAAGGAAGGAGGGAGGTGGGGAGGTGAAGTAGAGCCGGAAAAACAGGTCGACCTGTCGGGTTAACTCGTTTATGTCTTGAAATTATAAGGTCTAGACTTGAAATTTTTCCCCTTAAATGGAAAATAGGCCCTGGAGGGCCAAGGGTTTAAAAGGGCCGGTCTGTTTAGACCCTTTTTATAATTTTTTTGTTTTTTAAATTTTTTTAATATAATTCTAATATTAATAATTTTGTACATTGTTAATAATATTTTGAATATTTAGTTATTATTATCATTTTAAAATTAAATTTTACAGAATGATTTGATTTATATTATATGCGTTGATATTTTTAAACTATATATATTTTTGATAATAGAGTATTTTTATACTTATATAACTTTTGATTCTATAATTTGAATTAGAAATTCATGAGTTTCAATAATAATGTTTCCACATTAAAGTAAAATAATAGTTGGATTGCAAAATTTAAAAGTAAAATTCTTATAAAGAAGAAAAACTTGATATTTTTGTTATGAAAGAAAAGCATACTTATGAAGAAGGGTAATTGATTATAGTGATGATGAAATTTCAAAAGATTAATGATAATATTTATTTATTGCACAATTGCACTTTAGATAAAACTTTTGGATATTGTTATTTTGTTAATGAATATTTTAGATGTTCTTAGATGTTGATGGATATTTATATATGATAATATTTTATATTTGTGATTTAATTTTATTCATATTTATGCCTTTTATTAACAATTTTATTGGTTTATTTTCATTTTTGTGATAAAAAAATATGAGAAATATAAAAAAAAATAGTATCTTTTCTTAAACTAGCCAAAAGCCCGCGAGTCAACCCTGAGTCTGTTAACTTAAGAGCTAGGCTTAGCAAATTGGAGTATTTTTAAAATTTCGGCCCTGAAAGGCCGGTTCTTTTAAACCCGCTAGCCTTGAAAGGCCGAGCCGGCCCTGATTCCCACCTTTAAGGGGGAGGAGGGAATGATGGAAAACGCGTTGGGACGGTTTTCTACCGTTTCATTATTGTGGGCTGTCGGTGGTAGCAGACAAAGACGACAACAGAGAAGAACAAGTGACTATATAGGATGGAATTGAAAACCGGACCGAATCGGCCAATTCAGACTGGAAACCGGCGAACCGGCCATTTGTCCAGTCCAGTCCCTTGCCTAAACCAGATGATCAGTAACCCGGCATAAACCGGCCTAACCCAACGGGAACTGGCCGTAACCTGGGTAAACCGTTGGGTTAGACGATTTACCGGGTTATCTTTTTCATCCAATAAAGAGCTCGCTTCAAATGGAGTGGAGGAAGGAGTCTCCCGTGGTTTTATTGCTCTGGAGACGATGACAGAGTAGGTAAAAGGAAGAAAGGGGAAAGAATTGATAGGGTGAAAAACTGAAGGCTGCAACATACAACTACCTGAATGAAACCTTCAACAAAAGCTTTAGCAAGGAACGCATAGTGAGTATGACAGTGAGTGAGAGCCATTGGCTTGTGAGACTAGGATCTGTAGAAACGATCGCTTGTGAGAAAAGGAAAAGATTAACGGTGTGTTCCTCCTCTATTCCTCAGCTTCACATTTATCTGCAAACTTGTCTCGTTCATTTTGATTTTTGGTTCTTCTCTTCTTTCTTTCTTTCTGCTTCAGCCGCAACCTCCACTACTTCCGTCACTTTTCGTTCCCTCTTTTCTCCAATTCTAATCCCTAAAAGTGGACCCCACCATCTCAAAAACAAAAAACTAGTATTAGTATTAAATATTAAAATAACAAAACTATCCTTAAACTCCCTCATTCTTATTTACATTAATTTACCCAAGAGAAACAAATTTTAAGATAATAAAAATTGATCCATTTGAATTCAGTTTATCTATATCATTAGTCTTCAATTAAACTCTAAAAATTTGCACAAAATAAAAATAATATTCAATAGTCATGTGTGTAAAAATCTTTTAAAAAATATTTAATCATAAATGGCTAGGATTCAACCAATTAATTCTCAGAAATATAAAGTTGCTAATAAAATTTAAAATGGTTTAATTAAGCTCACTTAACCGCTATTCATCACTAAAAAGATTAGGTGAAGAGGATAAATATATATATAATTATGGTTTATCAATATATCTAACAATTTTTAATAACTTCATTTATTAATAATCAATACATTAGTTAAAGTGAGTTTTTTAATAGACAAATATGAATTCTTTTGTTCCCCTTATTTAAATTATATTTTTTTTTTTATTACCGGTCTGACTCTAAGTTGACTCCAGTTTGAACCACTAACCTTTAACCCATTGTCTTGATCGGTTTAATGACCGGTTCGGTTTTCAGTACCTTGCTATATAGTAAGTCTCCGTTGATGCTTATGAAGTGGACTGATGGACGGATACATTTGAAGGGTCTGAATCTGATTAAAAGAAAATAAAGCACAAAACTTTATTATTCAAAATTGAACAGACGAATAAGAACATGAGGATTAGTTTTCCATTGAAAAAAATAGCTAAATTACACAAGACTAACATTGCTGACATTTTAAAATTTAAATTTAACCCCCAATCTTTTATTATTTTATTATGAACACCTTATCATTATTTGTTTAACGAAATTTGCCACATCAGATCTACATAAGACACTTTGCATCTTATGTGGCATCTCACATGGCATCCTATCTAATATAATCATTTTATAATAATTATATCATTTTATATAAGGATTAAAATGTAATTTTATCATTAAAAAAACACTCTTACTCATTTTTATTCTTGTATTTTTTGTCAACATAAATTTTTAAATAACATTTTTCTTCTATTTTTGGTCACACAAAAATTGCTATTTTAACTAATAAAGGATTCTTAAAATCTTAATAAATTTATTAAGATTCTGAAATAAGATCATAATGTTGTTAACATGTTATAGTGAAAGTAATGGGTTGGTTTTCATAAGTATTGAATTAGGGGGGGGGAAAAAAAGGTAATGGACGGGGTTCAATATTAAAATGTCAGAGAAGTTGTACTTAATGTTCAAGGGAGCTTTATAAAACTAATTTGATATGATGCCGTATAAGATGCTGTGTAGAACACGAGGTGTCTTGTGATGATCTCACGTGGCTAATTTTATTAAAAAAATAACGGTAAGTTAACAGTAAAAGGTTCATAATGAGAAAAAAAAAGTAAAATATCAAAGTAGTTACATTTAAACCGTGAAATGTTAACGAGATTATATATAACCCCTTTTCAATGCACGAAGGGTTCTATTAATAACAATAAATATTAACTCTGGCAAAAAAAAATAATGAGTATTAATTATTAGTAATTAATATGGGGGTGATATCCGCGGTGCTGCCCACAAAAAGGCAAGGTTATCGTTTAAAATACTTAAAAAGAAGAGATCATTATTTTTAAAATTAATGTGCAAATTTGTCCCGAATTTTGAAGAGTTTTTTATGTGCAATATAATCATAGTAATATTTTCCCGTACCACTAATGCTCTATTTAATGTATGGAACCACCCTACGTTTCAAAGGAGCTATTGTAATGATAGAGTATTCCTTTAATTTGCGAAAAAGAGAATGATAAAAGAAAAAATTTAAAGCAAATTTTGCAGGGAAGCAGTGATAGAATAGTCAGTGGAATTTTCCCTTAAATTAATAAAAATAAGTGTTAAAGTGAAAATTTATTTCAAAAGTTTTTATTTAAAAGTGCTAGGCACCCAAAATGTTTTAGGTGCAAAATTTGCTAAAAAACTTTAAAATCATACCAATAATATTACATTATAATATTAATTATTCTGCAAGGCAAAAGAGCTTTTAGCTTCACGACTTCTAATCAATGTTTTAAAATTTTGACTCAATATTCAATTAGAAATGTTAGCAGTTCATAATCCTCAAGGTTTAATTGCTTGGATTACCGGTGAAACCAGTAAGGTAATAATTAAATGAAAATTTAATAAAATTTATATGCTTATATGATAATATATAAAAGAAATAAATCTAATTATTAACAAAATAACACTACGATATATGAAGCTTTCAATTAAATAACACTATGCGGCTACAAATGGTCTAAAAATATATCAAATTTTTGGAGAGGGTCGATTTTTTTCTATTTTTTTATAGGTTAATTAAATTTCTGTCAACATTTTATATATCACACCAAAAGATGGTTCGGTTGTCTAAAAGCGGTTTTGGTTTCTAGTCTAACTCAGGACTCCATCTTAACGGCAAGTCAACTTTACTCCAATTCAACCCAATCGCAAAAACAATTTTTTAGTTCAAATTGAGTTGTCCTCAATGAGTTCAGTGAACGATCCATCTTGGATGGTCCAGTCAAATCTGGTTAGCTTTTTAATCACTGCTTCTAATATTTCTAATTATCTAGTAATGGAAATTGTGTCTAGTAGAAGGGTTTAATCCCTTACAATATGACGAATCAATGTTTGAATATCTGTTGAAGATATGCCTATATTTAGTACTTGATAATGTCTCAAATGTTATTTCATCCTATAGAAATATAATGGACAACATACGCCTTAACCTGTCATGTGAATGTAATACATGTCTGTTGGCAATGCGTTAAAGAGTTAAGACGCAAATTTAATGGAGAATATTATTTAAAATTAAATTATCATCATCATCATCCATAATAAGAAGTACTTCCCTGGTGCTTAATATAAGACTTAATTAGAGAATTGATATTAGTTCTATATATAAGATCTATTTTATATATTTACCAAATTTTTTTCTAAATTAGTCCTATTAATAATTTTCAACAATAATCAAGTAAGAGAGGGAGGGAGGCGATTAAAGAAGATATTTAAGGTGTTTTAGAAAAAACATACTCCTCTCATTTTTAATGCAAGCTCTAATTAACTAATTTGAGTAGATTAAGGATATCAGTTAAATTAATTAATATGATATGTTTTTTCTAAGATACCTGCATCTTTTTAAATTTCCTCCCTCTCTCTTCTACTTGATTATTACTGAAGAAATGTCAATATGGTTAATTTGAAAAACAATTGAAAAACATGTTAAATAAGTCTCACATATAAGACTAAAATCAACAACACAATTAGGTCATACATTAAGAACCGAAAGAGTATCATATTAACTAATTTAACAAATATCTTTAATCTACTCAAATTAGTTAATCAGATTTTATATTAAAAATTGGAAGAGTACAATTCCTCTCATCGTAACCTCAAGGAGACAAGATTTATGACACATGTTTTATATTGTTTGATTAAAATTTGTTTTATTTATCGACCGCCCATATAATAAACGTGGTTGTTACAATTAATATTTCCTATGATTTCAAATATATTTTTATGATTCAATTTACAAGTCACTTCTAACATATTTTAACAGAATTAAAAAATAATTGAAAAGTTAATTAATACTTTCTTAAAATTTAACAATTTTTGGATGTTATCTCTATTTAATATACTAGGCCCCTAAAGCCTAGCCTGCATAAAGTCTCGCCTAACCTATTTAGTAAATATGTCAAGCTCTTATTTAGGCCTATTTGTATGCCTATTTAAGCAAACAGGTTAGGCATATTTTCATAAGACCTAGCCTACAAGCCTACAGGCCTAGATGGCCTATTTAGTTTTTTTTAATTAAATTTGCGTTATTATACATTATATAATATAAATCAATTTTATAAATTATTTATAAAATTGCAAACTTTAGTTTGATTCTAGGTTTCACATCATAATATTCTTACGTAAGATTAACCCATTTTCATTCATCAATCATTCACTTTTACTTCTTTTTTTTTTTTCAATCACTCAATATGGCATTGTTAGCTCATTTCTTCTCCCCTGATTTTTGTTGTCTGCTAGCATAACAATTGTTGTAAGTTAATTTTAGTGATGCCTAAATGAAATATTATAATCTCAATGGGAAGATTTTGCACAATTTATGTAGGAAAACCAAACAAAGTAAAATCCAGTTTTACATGCCAGTTGTTGTGTTTGGTTAATTTTAGAAAATGTATCTATTTAGTCAATAGATTATTAGTTTTTCTTATTTCTACTTCATCCGACAACTGTTATCATTGTGCATTATTTTCTTTTTCTTGCTAAACTCTTATATTGCAAGTGAAAACAGATTATGGACTTTTAAGACATAATATAAGCTTTTAAATAGGTTTGAAGGATTATATATAAACTTAAAAGCATAGATTTTTAAACCTATTTAAAGGCCTACATTTCAAGTAGGTCTTTAAACATACTTCAAGTCTTATCAAGCCCTTTGAAGACTCAAGTTCAAACCTAAAAAAAAGCCTATATGCAGGCCTAGGCCTAAGCTTAGGCTTTCGATATTTATTGCAAGCCCTGACTTACTTAGCTAAAGTCTGACCCAGCATAGCCTATTTTCATCCCAAACTATACCATATCCTATGAAAACAAAGTCTAAATAATAATAATTAAAGTATAAAATTATATATTCATATAAAAATTTTAATTATATGACTTACAAATTAAACCAAAATACTCCTCTTTTTTACTACTTCCGGTCCATATATAAGTTTCAAATAATTAATATGCATTTTTTTAAATTTTTCCATATTTATTGAGAGAGTAAATGAGAGACAATAAATAAAAAAATGATGAAAGAGAATATAGTGGGGTAATATTAATAAGAGAGAAAGAGTACTAAATACAGTCAACTAAGAGAAAAATAGGAAAAAGTAATCAATGTTCTCACAAACTCAAAAATAAAGATTATATTTTGAATCAAATCCATCTTCAAGAGTGAACTTCATATAAAGGACAGGAGGCAGTATTTATAACTCATTCTCAACACGTTTTATGAAAAACCAGAAAAATTATAAATCTCATTTAGTACTTGATAATATCTCAAATATGATTATCCCTGATAGAATGACACATGTTCGTAGCAATATATATACACACACCCCCTAAACATCTCACGGATATATTTGGAACTCCCGGGGCCCTATAGAAATATAATGGACAACGTATGCCTTGACCTGTAAAACCAATTTACCCTCACACCGATCATGGCTTCTAAAAGGCGATGTGAATGGAATCCGTGTGTGTTGGCAATGTGTTAAGAGTTAAGACGCAAATTTAATGGAGAATATTATTTAAAATTAAATCATCATCATCATCCATAATAAAAATTACTTCTCTAGTATTTAATATAGAACCTAATTAGTGAGTTGATCTTGGTCCTATATATAAGATTTATTTAATATATTTACCAATTTTTTCTTGAATTAATTCTATTAATATTTTCCAACAATAATCAAGTAAGAGAAGAAGGGAGAAAATTAAGGAAGATACTTAAAGTATTTTAAAAAAAGCATACTCCTCCGATTTTTAATATAAAACCTAATTAAGTAATTTGAGTAGATTAAGGATATCAATTAAATTAATTAATATGATATACTTTTCTAAGACACCCTAACCATTTTCATTAATTCTCTCCTTTTCTCTCCTACTTAATTATTATTGAAGAAATGTCAATATGGTTAATTTGAAAAAAATTAAAAAATATGTGAAATAAGTCTTACATAGAAGACCAAAATCAATTACTCAATTAGGTCATACATTATTAAGGATTGGAGGAGTATTATAATAACTAATTTAACCAACATCCTTAATCTACTCTAATTAATTAATTAAATTTTATATTAAGAATAGAATGAGTATAATTCCTTTCGCCGTAACCTCGAGGAGACAAGATTTATGACTTTTTTTTTATATTCTTCTATTAAAATTTGTTTTATTTATCAGCCACCCATATAATAAACGTGGTCGTTATAATTAATATTTCCTATGATTTCAAATATACTTTTATGATCGAATTTACAAGTCACTTCTAACCTATTTTAACATAATTAAAAAATAACTGAAAAGTGGATTGATTCTTTCTTAAAATTTAACAATTGTTTTGATGTTATCTCTATTTAATATACTATACAAGAGGTGAAAATAAGTTTGGCCCCTATAGTCTCACCTACATAAAACATAGCCTAACCTATTTAGCAGATCAGGCCTATTTTTAGGCCTATTTTCATAAGGCCTAACCTACAAGCCTATGGACCTGGCCTATTTATTTATTTTTATTAAATTTTTGTTATTATATATTATATAATATAAATTAATTTTATAAATTATTTATAAAATTACAAACTTTAGTTTGATTCTAGGTATCACATCATAACATTCTTACATATGATCAACCCCTTTTCATTCATCAATCATTCACTTTTATCTCTCTCTTTTTTTTCTGATCTCTCAATATGGCAATGTTAGCTTCTTTTCCCTTGATTTTTGTTATTTGCTAAAGCATAAGAATTGCTGCAAGTTATTTTTAATGATGCCTCAATGAAGTATTATAATCTCAGTAGAAAGAGTTTGCACAATTTATGTAGAAAAACCAAACAAAATAAAATCAAGTTTTACATGCCAGTTGTTATGTTTGGTTAATTTTAAAAAATATATCTATTTAGTCAATAGATGATTGGTTTTTCTTATTTCTACTTCATTTGAGAATTGTTGTCACTATGCATTCTTTTCATTTTCTTGCTTGACTCTTATATTCTAAGTGAGAACAGATTCTAGACTTTTAAGGCATAATATAGGCTTTTAAATAGGTTTAAAGGATTATATATGAACTTGGAGGGACAGATTTTTAAACCTATTTAAAGGCCTATATTTGAAATAGGTCTTTAAACAGGCTTCAAGCCTTGTCAAGCCCTTTGAAGGCTCAAGTTCAAACCTAAAACAAAGCCTACATGCAAGCTTAGGCCTAGGCTCAAACTTTAGATATTTATTACAGGCCCTTGCCTACTTAGCTAAAGCCTAGCTCAGCATAGCCTATTTTCACTCCTAACTATACTGTATCCTATGAAAACTAAGTCTACATAATAATAATTAAAGTATAAAATTATATATTCATATGAAAATTTGAATTATATGACTTACAAATTAAACAAAAAAACTCCACTTTTTCACTCCTTTCAAACCTATATATAAGCTTCAACTAACTAAATCACATTTAATGACCTAGCAGTTAAAAGTAATAAATATGTCAGAAATATTTTTTCCAAATTTACCCTTATTTATTAATAGAGCAAATCAGAGGCAATAAATGAAAAAAGAGAATATATGGGGGTAATAATAATGAAAAAGAAAGAGTGCTAAATACAGTCGACTATGGGCAAAATAGGAAAAAAAAGTAATAAATATTCAAACAAATTCAAAACTAAAGCTTATATTTTGAATCAAACCCATCTCCAAAAGTGAAGCTCATATATAAGACCGGAGGGAGTATTTACAACTCATTCTCAACATGCTTTATGGGAAACTAGAAAAACTATAAATCTCATTTACTATTTAACATTGTTTCAAACATGATTGTCTCCAATAAAATGATACATGTTCATAGCAAAATATATATACACACACATGCAGACACCCCTAAACATCTCACGGATAGCCCGTGGCCCTATAGAGGAGCATGCTCCTCCAATTTTTAATATAAAACCTAATTAACTAATTTGAGTATATTAAGGTTGATAGTTAAATTAATTAATATAATATGTTTTTTCTAAGACACCCTAACCATTTTTCTTAATTGCTTCTTTCCCTCTTCTACTTGATTATTGTTGAGAAAATGTCAATATGGTTAATTTGAAAAAAAATTGACAAATATATGAAATAAATCTTACATTAACATCCTTAATCTACTCAAATTAATTAATTAAAGTTTACATTAACAAAAGAATAAGTAATTTATGACACTTTTTGTATTGTTTGAATAAAATTTGTTTTATTTATTGCCTGCCCACATAATAAAACGTGGTTGTTAGAATTAAATGTTTCCTATGGTTTCAAATATACTTTTATGATTCAATTTACGAGTCACTTCTTGCATATATTAACAGAGTCAAAAAAAATAACTTAAAAGTCGATTGACTCTTCTTTAAAATTTAACAATTTTTTAATTTTATCTCTATTTAATATTCTATACTATATCTTATGAAAACAAAGTCTGCTTAATAATAATTAAAGGATGAAATCATATGAAAATTTTAATTATATGACTTACAAATTAAACAAAAAAAATCTCCTCTTTTTTACTCCCTCCGATCCTATATATAAATTTCAAATAACTGAATCACGTTGATCAAACTAGCAGTTAAAATTAGTTAAAAATAATAAATAGGTCAAAAACATTTTTTTAAAATTTGCCCTTATTTATTGAAAGAGTAAATGAGAGAGGCAATAAATGAAAAAATGATGAAAGAGAATACATAGGGATAATATTAATCAGAGAGAAGGAGTAATAAATACAGTCAATTAAAGACAAAATAAGAAAAAAAAAGTAATAAATGCTTAGACACACTAAACAATAAAGTTTATATATAGGACCAAAGGAAGAACTTTATAAGTAGGATAAGAGGAGTAAGAGTTAGTTAATAGTTAGATTTGATTTTAAATATAAGACATCAATATATTTTATCTTTTATATTTTTCATTTTTTAAAACCAATTTACTAAGTTATAAATTAAATTGATATCTAATTAAATATTATTTCAAGTTATTTTAAGAAGATCATATCACATTAGTTATATTAACTAATTTATCTGATTTTCTTAGTCTACTCAAATTTAGTAGCTTTTAGTACGAGGGGAAATAATTGATATTATACAATTTTTATGCTAAATTTGTTTTCCGGATCTTAAAATATTTTTCAAACTAATTTGCCAAGTGCTTCTTACATTCTGTATAGAGTATGAGATTATTTTTAGTATTATTTAATATTTATATTAAGCGTGAAGGTGCATCAAGTAACTTGGAATATTTTTTAAATGAATTCATTACCCCTGACAAAAAAGAAAAGAAACACATTCAATGCTCCCAAGCAGTTAATAGTATAATTTTATTCCTAATATATTAAAACTGAAGCCCGTGAATGCAGTACGTGTCTTGTGGGCGATGGGTTAAAAACACAAACCATCATGAAATCATGCAATTCCTGTCGCTGTAGTTTCGCCGAGATAAGATTCATGTGAATTTTTATCGACCGCCCATATAATACACGTGCTTGTTATAATAATATTAATATCCCCTTGTTTCTAGTATGCTGCTTTAGTACTATATTTACAACTCATTCTAAATCTCATTAACTTTATCTTAAAATTTAATAATTTAATTTTATTCTTATTTAATGTGTAATATATTCTATAAGAACAAAGTCTATATAATAATAAATACAAAATAAAATTGTATATTCATTTTAAAAATTTAATTATGTGTCTTATAAATAGGATAAAAAAGTTTCTCTCTCTCTCCTTTATAAATGAGCTCAGAGGAGTAAGAGTTCTTTTAGTATAATTCAGAGAATCAGAGTATCTTCAAGTTACTTGAGACTTGAGGCTAATCTTTATCAGGTCAGAAGCATAAAGGTTAAAATCCTTGCAAGAAGTATGTTTTCAGGGTTTAAACTTGTGTTTTCCTTCTCATAAAGGTCAGATCACTTATAATCTTGAATTTGATTTTAAATGTAAACAATCAATCTATTTTATCTCACGTATTTATTTATTTTTTTTCAAACTAGTTAATTTACGTATAACATTGAATAAGGTTATTTTAAAGAGATCAGATCATATTAGTTATAATCACCTAATTCAAGTTCAAGTAGCCCTTATGTTGCGGACTATAGGAATAACTCATATTATCATAATTCCCATATTATATTAAATTTGTTGTTGCCACGTTTGTCCTTCCCATGCCCTCATATCTTTTATAAATAGGCATTGTCCATTACGTCATGAAACCCCAAGCTAAACCGAAAAAGCTTCAGTCTTACCCTCTTCCATCATCGATCATGGCTTCCAACAAACCAGTTCTCATTCTCCTTTCCCTCCTCACACTGTCCTCCATCGTCATCTTCAAACCCTCTCATGCCGTTGATTTCCCCATGAGCAAACCTGGTTGGAAAATCGCCGTCTACTGGGGACAAAACAACGAATCCAGTGAAGGACCCTTAACCGAGGCATGCGACTCTAATCTCTACAACATCGTCGCCATCGCATACCTCCATGTTTCCGGCAACACAACATCCTTAAACCTGGAAGACCACTGTCCTCTCGGCAACTGCTCCGCCCTAGCTTCACAAATCCAACACTGTCAAAGCAAAGGCATACAAGTCTTCCTTTCCGTCGAGGTGGATGCCGTCGATGATCCTACTTCCTTGGCACAGTATCTCTACGATAGCTTTCTCAGCGGAAAATTAGGCCCTCTCGGAGCAGTGACCTTGGACGGCATCGATCTTGCCCACGTTGAATACAGCTCAGAGCCATGGGACGAACTTGTGAGGGCGATCAATGGTTCGACCCAAGACAAAAAGATTTACATTTCAGGAGCCCCACATTGCGATACCAGTTCCTTGGACAGTGCAATCGACACGGGTCTTTTTGATTATCTCTGGGTTTTATATTATGGCCCATGGGCCACGTGCGAATATTTAGGAAACAACGACTTCACAAATCTTCTTAACTCATGGGCAAAATGGACGTCAAAGCCAGGTTTAGCTAATAGCTCAGTGTTCTTGGGTTTAGTAGCGTCAAATGAGACATCCGCAGCATCCTATGGTTACATACCACCAGAAGAGCTCAAGTCTGAAGTTCTTCCGACCGTGACGGAATCTTCAAACTTCGGAGGAGTCATGCTCTGGAACAGGTACTATGACAAGGAAACAGGTTATAGTACTAAGATAAGGGATGCTTTGGGCACAAAAGTTTACAAATGTGCAGGCCAGGTTCTTGCATCAAGGAGATTCAACAGTCTCTTGGCCAAATCTGCGTAAAAATGCATGGCATGTACTACTACTATATGTAATATATATGAATAATGGCAAGCTCCTGGGCTTGCATGCCAGTATGCATCTATGCACGTTTGACTACGACAGTACTACCATCTAATAGGTGTTTCTTTATATAAAGATCCACTTCTATAAATCTGAGGTTTGAGCAACTGTTACTAAATTGTTTTATCTTAGATAAAATAATATCTAGTACCCTAATCTTATTTTTCAAGTATATCTAGTATCTTAATCTTATTATTTATGATGCCTTCAGCATCCTTTTTTTTTTTTTTACTTCCAACATCTTAATCTTATTTATAATGCTTCCAGCACCCTAAATCATAAATAAGATTACGGTGATAGATATAATTGAACAAAAAAGTTAACATCGAGGTGTTGAATACATTGGGAAAATAATATCACGATATTGGATGCACTATAAATAAGATTACAGTATAAAATATACTTGAGAAATAATATCAAGATGCTGCAGGCTACTTTACCCTTTTCTTTCAATTGATATCCAAAGCTTTATATGTAAATACTACTACCTCCTCTCCTTTTTGTCTTTTTCTTTTTTTTTTTAAACCTAGGCCTCCTATTCTTAATATGAAAGTTAGATGAGAGGCTATATTTGGTCTAAATATAAGAAAACACTCAATAAAGTTATTAGACGAAACCTTTTGATTGTGTAATATAATACACATATCCATTTTATCATTGTAGAATATATATGTAATATACATATATGGTAGAATGAAATGTTTCAAGACTTAAGATTTTGACATATATGATCATGGTTGCTGTGTGAAAACCTATTGTATTGTGGTTGATTATGTAATTATAAGAAAATACGAAATGATAGATAGATATGAGAATTTGCATTATAGTGTTTATATTTCTTCTCTTGGAATATTAAGTTGTGAAATTATAAAATAATATGTACTTCCAGTCCTTAGTATAAAACTTCATTTGATTTTATTTTGGTCTTAAATATAAGGTTTTAATCCACTATGTCTCTCATATTTATCTATTTTTTCTCAAGATAGTTCTTGTAATAATGGTAATTCTGACTAATAAACTTGATTAGTAAAAATATTTTTAAAAAAACAATGCCTATTTATTACAAATAACTAATTCAAATTATTTTCTCAATCTACTTGAATTGTTCAACTAGCTCTTATATTTAAGATCAGCTTGAATTAGTCAACTAGCTCTTATATTTAAGATTAGAGGTAGAGGCAGCATACTTAAAGTCCAAAATATTATTTATTAAGTAAGGCGGAGATCTCTACATAATATAGATAAGGTGGTGGTACTACTTGGGTAGATAAGCCCATCCTACTCTACCTTGCCTAAGCACAGCCCAAAATTGCTTGGGCTTTCATCGGGCAAGACTTGGTATTGAACTGCAAAATGCACCTAAATTATATAAACACTATTTTATTCATAAAACAGGGGGGGTTATCACTAGCCATCAATTTACGAATATCTATGTTAATTATCGTCGCCGCAAATGGAGCATATGTTTGAGGATTCAAATCAACCTCAATTAATATAATGCCCTTTAATTATAACTTTTAGATAACTCATAATTCGAAGCTCCCACTCAGTCAAACCATTCATACTTATGAATAATGGGATTAATATTTCAATCTTATGAAAGATATTGCACGCAAAAAAATATATAATAAAATTTGTATATATAATAGACATTTTCCACAAAACTAGAAACATGTTTATTTAATTTTATCAATCCATGTATAATTATTTATGAGCCATAAGTCGATATAAAGACTTACTGCATTGAATTTCACCTTCAGATAAACGGAATTTACTGGCTAGGGTGACGTCATTCATTCCTTGGAGTTAAGCGCATGATTTAAAATATTTTCCTCGGGTCATTATCATAAAAAATTCCAATATTATTTATAATATAACATGCTTTGCCTAAAGTATTAATTTTTTCGTAGGCAAAAAAAAAAGTACTAATTATTTCAACATAGCAAAACATCATAACTAATTAAAACTCCGCTAACTTATAATTTTTGTTAAAATTAATTTTAAAATTTTATTAAAAAAATAATTAAGTTTAATTAATTTCATTGTTTATTATTAGTTGCTCGTGACAAGGACGGGAGGCATGGGAAAAGGCGCCACAAACGGCCAATTATAACGGGTATATCAGGGCAGGCTAGTCCCCAACCATCATGTTAGCCCAACATTACCATGGATCAATTCGGGTATTACTCACTTTGACAAGCGTCTCATTTAATGCAATTTTTCATCTCTCAAATTTAAACCTACTTTGGTTTTGATTCATAAAATTTTTTACGTCTGTGATTTTAGTTCTTGGAATTTACATCGTTACAAAACATTAGCCCCAAACAATTAAGTTTTACTGAGTTGGCATAAATAGTGTTGGTTTGGATGATGTGACTTCTAACTTAGCAACAACAGTCGGCATGATGAGCCAGACATGAAATTTTTGGGTTGGGAGAGGGGGGGAGTCAGGTGCTCTGTCCTCATGTGCTGCATTTTAAACAGACCTGACTCTTTTTTTCCCCACCTTTCCTAATTACATGTCCAGCTCATCATGTCACCTAATTAGTTTAAAAATAAATAATTAAAAATTTTAAATCTAGACAGTCCAAATCTAATGAGCTTAGGCACTCATCATCACCTTGATGAACACAAACGGATTCCACATTACTACTCCTGTCTTTTTTTTAATACCAAAAGAGAAACGCAGCTCTTAGAGACTATCCATTGTCATCCCTCCCCTCCATGTCTTTTCAAATCGCTTCCACCACCACATCAGGAGCTACTACTATAAGATGGTATCCCAGCGTCGTGACCATAGCAAGCTTGGTAAAAAGGTCTGCTACTTGGTTGCTCTCTCTCGGAACATGCTTGAAGACAACTGTCCATTCTCTGGTTCTCACAGATTTAATTTCTTCAATCAGGGACACATCAACGTGGGTCGAGAGGTCCGCCTCGTTAATCAGCCTAAGGACCTCAGTTGCGTCAGTTTCTAACACTACTTGTCCTGATCCTGAATCCCAAGCTAGTTTAGGCCCCAACAAAATCGCCCAAAGCTCCGTGATCAAAGCATCACCTGTGGAGCCCTTAGGATGAAACCAGATATGAACTCCTCTCGACTATTTCAAATCACACCTCCACTTGCTCCTCCCGTGTGTGTTAAGCAGTCCCTATCGGTATTAACTTTCATCCATCCCTCTGAGGGTGTCCAACTCAGTGAACGAGCCACAGTTTGGCTGCCATTAGACATTACTCCCTAGAGTTTATCGTTCGCACACCTGATGGCTTCCATGGTGGTGGCAAAGGTAGCAGCCTTTAAAGAGGCGTTGCTATGAACTTTTCCTTCAAAGACATACTGGTTTAGCCTTTTCCAAAGCAATCAAACAGTTGTGCAGAAAAGGCTCACCCTGTTCTTTTAAATCAGAGAGAAGACCATGTATGGTGTACATTTTAATCTAGCTTTCACTGTTGGCTTTGAAACATAGGCAATTCGTTGCACCTCGTAACAGCACAAGCCAGAAACTCTTAGTGTTTGGACAATCACGAAGGACATGAGTTACAGACTCCAAGTGGTAATGGCACCACGTACATGAAGCATCACTGGTCAAACTGCGTTAGACACATTCTTCATTGCTGTCATTAGACTCCTTTGTGATAGCTTGGTGTGCAGTCTTGATGCTGAAATTTTTGTTTCCTTCATACTTCCAGCGTGTTATTCTATTTTGCATGGTCAATCACAATCCCCTCTTCTGCATACTTCCAAGCTTCCTTTGTCCCCTACACAGCATATTTAATTACCCGTGTCATTCTATGTCAATAGCAAGGTTCAAGTCATTACCACATTTATACTTGCTCCTTATCACCCTAACCCATAGGTCTTCACACCACTTGATTAGGTTCCAACCAAGTTTAGCCATAAATGCTTGATTCTATAGCCTCATGCATTTAACTCCCAACCTGCCATGTGCTTTGGGTTTGCAAACCATCTCCCAAGCGGCTAAATGGGTCTTTCTCCTGTTTTTTGCAGTGGAGCCCTATATGACGGCTCTATTGGTCTTCTAAATTGCTTAGGAAGAGAATATGTTTGCATGGTATAGCTTCGGAATAGTTGAGGTGACTGCCAAGAGAAGATTGTTCTCTTGGCAAGAGAAAGGGCTGTATCTCTCTAGTTTGAGAGTCATTTTTTGACTCTGTCGACGATCTCATGGAAACTCTCCTGTGTAACCCGTTTCTCATACAAAGCTACTCCAAGGTATTTGCCCAAATCTGCTACCATTGAAAGCTCAAAGCACTACTAAACAGTGGTGTTGCAATTGTCTATGATCTCCACCGGGTGATTTGGTAGATTTAGTTCCACAAGATAGTGGTGCAGAAAATTCCAGTTTACTCTGTCATGCACCTTCTCTAGATCACTCTTTATTACCATATAACCTTTATTTCGTTGCATAGGTCGCATAGAGTGGGTGACCTCTTTGGCTACCATATTGTTGACTGAACTGTGTCTCTCAGAGAAAAAACTGCATTGATCGGGGTAGATTATGTTACCACTCCTATCTTAATACTCTTTATAATCTGTTTTCATCTACCTCGCATCGTGTTAACATGATATTTTTCTCTTTTTTGATATAGGGTCAAACAGCACATTACAATCTAGGAGTAATAGAACGCACAATATTACCAGTAAGATGCCTATATAAACTAACATCATACTAAATTACTAAGGCAGAGAATACTTAAGTCAGAATCCAAAGATCCAAAATTCCAACGAATCACCCAATCTGAACATAATGCTCTTCCGCCATGATGCTTTGCTTTATTGGTCCTTAGCTGTGGATGATTGGATATCCACATGTCAACATAATGTTTTTAAGAAAAAATTGAAATAGACAAATTGGCAAAAATAAAAGAAATGGAAGGATAGATAAGCATGGTTATACGCCTCTATTTGGGTACTTTTTTAACCCAATATGCTAACTTCTATTTTTTTCAGCTCAAGTCTAGTAAAATCAACTAGTCTCTCATGACATAAAGAAATGATGTTCAAATTCTCATTATGAAAAATGCTTACATTTGCTAGATAACAGAAGTTAACTATAAAGAATTGACTCAAACCACAAAATCACAAGTTCAAATCCTGCTACCCACCTATAACTCACCTAAACTTTTACCTATAAAAAGAATTATTTATGCTTTAGTAGATTATACATCAGATAAGTTCTAACCTGTTGAGGATAGGAGAGATCTTTGTACAATATCAAATAGAACTCTATTCATATTTTTAAGTCATTTGTATTCCAAATCCGCAAAATAAGAAATGCATTAAAGAGATAATTTTTTCACATTTGCTCTTATTAAAGAAATGGTATTAAAAATATATTTTACATATTCCCTCACCTATTTACTTTATCTCTCTCTTTATTTATTAAGTCAACAAGAGAAAATTGAAAAAAGCTCATTTCCCCGCAAGTTACTTATAAATAGGAACATATTAGTAATAATTACAATGATGTATAGTAAATACTGCATCAAGTTTATGCCTTTTCATTGCTCAACACTAAAAGATACCAACCCTTTAACTGCTTCATTCGTCTCTACAACCACCACATTATCTGACACATTGGTCACACAATGTGCCACAAATTTAGGCTCTTGAGCATAAAACGAATACTGAAAAAAACTAATCCGGTTAGGAAATACCAACACACTTGAAAAATCAGCAATCCATTTGGTTCCATTTCCCCCTACTGTTAACTTCCCGATCGTTGATCTCAACCCCATTCCATTCACATTGTTCTGATCAATCACCACTTGATCAATATCACCAAATTGCCCATCTAAATTCACAATCGGAACCTTCTTATTGGGATCCCCACTAAACATATTATTCATTATATTTAACCCCAGGGCTTGACCTTTAATTGACTTTAGCACAATATTAGCATCTCCTAAGAATAACCCATTTGTGACATGAACTTGAACTGGGTCTTCCATGACTATGCCTGTATAATCCAAGTAACAATTATCAATTCTAGTTTGTGAATTCCCAGCTAGTTTCACCAATATGCCTATGCCTCCAAAAGATGTCGCTTTGTTATAACAATGGACTCCAGTAATCATATTAGCTTGGCCTCTAAGTGTAATCCCAATGGCTGCCGAGAAAATTACAACATCTGTGATTGCATTGTCATTACTAGCAAGATCAATGGCGGTTCCTGAGTAGTCTTTCTCACCTATGTCTCCACCAACTGTGGAGTGTTGTCCAAGAAAGCAACTCGAGATAAAGGTTTCATGGCCTCGTTGGACTAGAATCCCCTTTTGTCGTGAAGTGGAGAAAGAAACAGCTATTGATTCGGATTCTAGCAGAATCAGCAATTGAAATGCCTCCACCTCGGTAGCTCGAGTCGAAAAGGATGTCTCGAAAGGTTATGTCTTCATAGTGAATCACATCATTTTGAGCTTTCTTGCTAGAGATGCCATCGACATGCAAGGATTCCACTGAATTATCGAGTTGTGAAGAGTTTGATGAGGATAACTCGACCAGATACCTGTCACTTGGAAAAGTTTCAGCTGCTCTCAAGCTTCCACTTTTTACCTAATCAACCATATAGATACATGTAGTTAGTTAATTTAATCAATTATACATCTAAGAAAGAGACCTCTATTCAGGTAAAATTTAATTTCTTTGACACAGAAAACTCCTCTTCTTAAGGCATATGCATGAGGAGGGTTATTCCTACTGATTAAGCAAATATCTGCTTTTCTGGCCAAAAAAAAAAATTTAATATATGCTTTTCTTTCTGGCCTCAAATTAAAATCAGGTGAATATGTAATGTTGTGTATTTTGTCTAACACTTTCAAAGGATCCATATTCTATGTATAGGTAGGGCAATTAAGATCTAATGCAATGTAGGTTAAAGATGAATCAATATAAAGAGGTAAACTAAATTTTATTCATAATTCTTTGCTTCTTTGCTTTCATCATTCATGTCACTTTTTCATTAAATGCATAATTGAATGACTAATTAAGAACATGTACATAAATGATCAAATCAAAATTCTTTACTAATATGTTGTTTCTAAGCCATTAAGTTGTGTTCGTCGGAGAAAACCCTCAAATATTGAAAAGTCAAGACAGCAACACAAGATTTTAATTTATTTTATCTGCAACAGCAACATCTTATATTTACCTCAGGTCCACATTATAAGTACTTCCTCTGCATTTTGGTAAAAGGATGATATGGTGTTACACTTTATATTATACTCCTCCAATTCTTAATATAAGATTTAATTAACTAATTTGAGTAGAGTGAAGATGTTAGCTACATTAGCTAATATGGTATATTTTTTCTAGAATACCCTTAGCATCTTCCTTAATTCCCTCCCCCCTCCTACTTAATTATTATTAGAAAAATATCAATATGATTAATTTGAAAAAAGATTAATAAACTTGTGAAATAAGTCTTATATATAAAATTAATATAAGCTTCTAAATTAGGTCCTACATTAAGGACTGAAGGAGTATAATATTATACTTTTAATAATCTGACTAATTCATTGCCAAAACTCAAATGTAAAAATAAATCTATTAAATTGTTGTATTTTACTCAATTTTAAATTCAATATTTATAATTACCAATTTTGCAATTAACGGCTTGTAATTTACAACTCATAAATTCAATTTTATAATCATATTGTCGTGAAATATCTTAGTATTACATTTTATTGATTTTGGACAAAATTTTTCTTGCACTTTACATTTGTATATTTAGTTACTTACGCTAACATGAAAAATAAAAAATATAGATAAAACTAAGATATTTTTAGCCAGCAACATAAAAGCAATAAAAAGTAAGATTAACTCATACATACACATGCTCTCACACACATTCAAAGAGTTTTGCCTATACATATGCTACCTCCGATTTTGACTACAAAAGCTAGACAAAAGGCATATTTTTATCTTAAATATAAAAGCTCAACTCTTCTCATATTTATATTTTTTCCCCAAAGTCTCCTTTTGTTTTTTAACAGACCAAACTATCCCTATTTTGAATGCACATGATAGAAGGTTTCATCAAGAGATAATTAAAAAGATATTTTAGAAAAATTAATATATATTTATCATAAATAACTAACTTAACTAATCTCTTTTAGTATTTACAAATTAATTATTTAACTTTTATACTAAAAACCAAAGAAATACTATCAATGTAGGGGGCAAAGAGTGTGTTGATTGAAGGAAACAAAGGGACGAAAAGACGTAAAAAATTTGGAGAAGTCTAGTTAGAAATTTTTAATTAATTTTTCTTTTTTCTTTTTAATTTTACATCTTCACCTTATTAAAATTTTACAATCATATATTTTTTTAAAATCAAATTTAATAAAAAAAATTTCTCATCATTTATTTTCCTTGTTTCCCACACAAACAAACAAGGGTAAAAGTTAAAGTAGGCCTGCGGCAGCAAAAAGGATAAAGCATTCCTAGTTTCAAGAGAAAGATGAGGGGAGTAGAGGACTACTGAAAACGAAATGTCTGTCCCGGAGTTCACTTTGCAACAGTATATATAATAGAGGGCTAAAATAAATATCCATTTCTTTTATGATTTATTTATTAATTCTTTAAATATTTATTTTTTATGTTTTGGGCTACGAGCTTTCACATCATACTCCTCCGGTCCTAATTATAAGACCCAATTGACTTATTTGAGGAGATTAAGGAAGTAAGTTAAGTTGGTTATTTATAATAAATAAGTGTTTTATTCCTAAAATATTCTTGCTAATAAGTATATTGGCTAAAATTATCATTATTAAAGGATTATCTTGGAAAAAATGCATAAATATAAAAGAGAAAATGGATTGGGTCTTATAATTAAGACCAAATAAAAAGTCAAACTGGGTCTTATAATAAGGACCGGAGGAGTATCATATTATATGGGAGATTTTCCTCGTTTGTAATATATAATTTAAAACTTTTCTATGCGTGGGCCGTGGCCCCAAAAAACTCAAAAACGAAGAACTTTTTCACATTGAAAATCAAAACCCAACAACTTTTTTTTTAATGAAAAATCGTATCACTAGTTATCTAGATTTACTTGAGATTCATGAGATATCATAATTTTTTGTGGGCAAGGCATGGTTTAGGGGAAGGATATAAAAAATTCTTATTTATTATCCAAAAATGAAAAATAAGTACTTTTATTTATAAGCTCTTAATAATTAGTTGATGGTTAAATTTAATCATAAATATAAAATTTTGATACACTTTATTTTGTATGTTTTACTAAAATATTCTTATTAATTATAAAAAAAATTATAAAAAAATAATTTTAATTATCTGCTACACAAAGAGAATAATTTTTTAAAAAATCAATATATATTTATAATAAATAACTTATTTAATTAATTTTTTAATCACCCAAAGTAGTTGTATATTCCTGTGAACTTGTGGTGGTCTCAATTTAAAAGATTATCATATGCCATAAAAATAAAAAATAAAAAAAACAATGATGTTACAGGACGTGAAATGGTTAAAATTATTGAGAGAGAGATGGGGGGGCAAAGTACTAACCACAAGATTGCCACCGCCAGAAGAAGGAAACGAAATTGGTTTGCCGATTCGGTAGCTTCCTCCTTCCAAATCAATCACCACTCCTCCCAAATCCTTCACTCCTCTCACCAATTCGCGTCCCTCCGTCGCCATCGCAAATGCCTCTTCCAGAGCCTTCTCGAACGCTTCGCTGCTCTCCTCTTCTCCCGTCGGATCTCCGCCGTACTCCGCGGGTACACCACTCTCGTCTTCCCTTTCTGCATTTTACACAATTTCACCGTTTGGATCCCGAGAACAATTGCGGAGAACAAAAATTGTAAAGAAGCTCCAATGTGGCATCACAATCTTACTCAAATTTTTGGGGACCGGGTAATTGGAAAATAATAAAAATACTTTTAAAAAATATTTTCTGTAAAATGTGTGACAAACTCTTTGTTATATTTTTTTATATATTATAAAATTATTTTAAAAATTATGATTTGATTTTTATCTAAGTATCCTAAAAAATTATATGACGTAATAATCAAAATTTTAACTAGATTACTAACTAAAAAGTCCTATTCAATGATTTATTAGACGTTCTCCTTAGTGTTGTTTTTTTGTCTTAAAAGAATTTTCAACTATCTAATCTATTTTTCTTACTAGCACCTCCAACCTCCAAGTCAAGAAGTACATGTGAATGGATAGAGATTGACTGGTTAAAATCTGAAAAAGTACTCATCAAATTGAAGGATAATCACTATACGTTATTTTTAAAGCTAACTTGAAATTTACAAGTAAATATATACGTGATAATTATAAATTAACTTGTCAAATTTCGAATGTGTTATCGTTAATTATAAAACTTTTACTTGCTATTTTTGAGATAACTCAAATATTCTAAAGTAACTTTGAATTTTATTTTATGGTTAAAATATAATGAGTAAAAAATTTCTACTTGACAACGATTTAAGTTTTGACAAATTAATTTTTTGTTATTACATATCACATATATTTATAAAATTTTAAGTTATCTTTAACAAATTAACATCTCAAAATGCTTCCATCAATGGGTACGTGTTTGGATACTGAAAAATCAATATTTAGTCAATTCCTAATTTTTATGTTTATTCATATTATTAGGCATTTAATCTTAAACGCATTTTCTCTTAGCTTAGCGGAAAATTTCCAAAAAATTTTAGACCCAAAATGCTATTATCATAATACATGGGCTTGATGATATTCTTCTCCCAAATTCTTAATTTATATTTTAAATCTTTTTAATAGAAAGATTAAAGCATCAATAACTCAGTACAAGTGTCGAGATTAAGGCTAATCTTATTTTAAATATTGAAAATGACATCTAAAGAATGATTATCCTTCTTGTAGTTCCCAAGGGTGATTTACCTTGGCCTTTTTATGCAGCACGCTCCAACGGCTTCCAGTATATTTATATTATAATTTGTTTTCAGGAAAATGACTTACTCCTAGTATCTTTAATACAGATCTAATTCGGTAGTTGCTTTTAATTTTATATGTAAGATTTATTTGACAAGTTTATTAATTTGTTTTAAATTAACTATTTTACTATTCTGCTTATAATAATCAAGTAAGAGAATGAGGGAAGAAGAATTAAGAAAGATGCTTAGAGTATTTTTAAAAAAATCACATTAACTAATATTTTTAATCTATTCAAATTAATTAATTAAGTCATACATTAAAGACAAAAGGAGTAGTCCAAAATATAAGTCATTTAAAGAATAATTAAGACTACTCATTTTGTAATTTTGTTCCTATATTAATGTTTAAATGTAATTCTATTTTTTTTCTTCACAATCTCATCTAATATTTAATATAAGTAAAGTTGAAAAAAAATTCAATTTGAAACACGTGTAATTAATTAACTATTATTTTTTATATTAATAAATTGATGATTAAAATGACTTATATTGTGAAGTGGAAATACTGAAAACATTGACCCAAAAAATTAAGAAGAAAAATATATGCAAAAACAAGTCAGCCTACATATATATAATATATATATATATATATATTACTCCTCTGGTCCTTAATATAGGACTCAATTATTGAGTTAGTTTTTGTTCTAAATATAATATCTATTTCTCATATTTATCAATTTTCTCTAAATTATCATTATGGATACTCCCTCAACCATAATCAAGTAAAAGAAAAGGAGGGGTGTTAAGAAAGATGATTATGATATTTTAGGAAAAACGTATCACATTTCTTATAATTAACTAATTTACCTAACTTCCTTAATCTAATCAAATTAATTAAATAGGTCTTATATTAAGAACCGGAAAAGTATGTCATTTTTTATTCTTTAAAGGGTTAATAGAATTTTCCGTCCCTGCTCATTTTGATTTTGGTTCTTCAAATTTCAAACTAATGATTTTAATCCCTAAAATTTGATCAATCTTAAAACATTAGTTGCTGAAGGGGCAATGATATTAAATTCTACTAAAATATCATCAATGACATTAAAAGTGGTAATATGGATGCACCAGATAATATCTAACTGGATCTTATGTGGACAACAGATTGCAGCGCAGTGAGAAGCTCCTGAAAAAATAATGACGAAGAAAAAAAAGAAGGCTAAAGAATTACATTTCGAGGACTTGTTCTTTTTGTCTTCGTTTTTATTATCCACACAAAATCTAGCTATATGGTATTCCTTCGATTCTTAATATAGGACCTAATTGTTGAGTTGGTTTTAGTCTTAAATATAAGACCCATTTTTCATTTTTTTAAAATTTCTCTAAATTACCCATATAGATATTCCCTCAACCATAATCAAGTAGAAAAGGAAGATGAGGTATTAAGGAAGTGTTTGGGTAAGAACAAAACCATAGTTTCAGAAGTGCTTTTACGATATAATAAATAAATATGGGAGGAGTTTGTATCAATTTACAGAAAAGTGCTTCTGAGAAGTGATTATGAGGTGTTCCAAACACTCCCTAAAAAAGATGATTATGGTATTTTAAGAAAAACATATCATATTTCTTATAATTAACTAACATACGTAACTTCTTCTTTGATCTAATCAAATTAGTTAAATAAATTTTATATTAAAGACTGGAAGAGTATTTGATAAGTCTATATCGTCACTTTAATATTGTTTATGATACTTTGTAGATTTTAACACAGTTACATTTTTTGGGACTAGTGTTTGAAAAATAACTAAATTTCAAGAATTAAAATTATGAATTAGAAACTTAAATGACTAAAACAAAATAGACCCAAATTTTAAAGATAAAATTATAGTAATCCTTTCTTAAAAATAAAATTTTCCAAATAATGAAATTTTATCCTGAAACCAACCAGTCAGATTATTAAGTTGAATTCTGACCCAAAAAAATATATTATTGAGTTGAAAATAGTGATAATATAATTATTCTCTTTTTTGACAAATATTTTAGAGGGCGCGAAACTTTCCCTCCGGCGAGAGGCACAGATGGAAAGGTAGCAACAACACACGTGGTAGAAAGGAGAATCCGGTGAACCCACGTCTTGTTGATCTCATATTCAGCGCAATCATTGACGGTTTCCCCAACCATTTGGTGCCTTTGGATTTCAACTGAAATGACCAACTTGTCCTCGTATGCCTTGTATTTTGAAAGAAAAATTAATTCAATTACCTTAAAATATTTTTTATAAGCAATTTTAGATTTAGCAATTTAGAATGTTGGATGCACTAAAAAATAATTTAAAATATTAGAAGCACATTAAAAAAAATATTTTAAGGTATTGAATATATCAAAATATAATTTAAGGTCTGTAGAAGGCTTCTCACATTTTATACGGCATCCTATTGAGTGAGTGTAATTTCCAGTAAAATTTCTTCTTTCTTTTGTTTAGTAATTTCTTAATTTAATTAAAAAAATTTGGGTGTAGATGGCAATAGTTCCACTTGTAATAAGAGTAATCAAGGAATAACCATGGAAAGCACAAGAAATATACAAAAAAAAAAAAAAAACAACAACATAAAAGCAATATAAATATAAGGATAAAAATATCTTTTAATTCTAAAAAGTTATTTTTACATAAATCATAAGTAGATTTTAAGTGTTTTTGCAATCATAATTAAAAAAAAATCAATTTTTGACCCATAAATAAATTTGGTCAAAAACTGATCCAAAATCATAGTTTCCAAAAACAACTTACAAACACCATGATGCCAAAGAGA
The DNA here is from genome assembly GCF_004799145.2 of Neltuma alba. Lineage (NCBI taxonomy): Eukaryota > Viridiplantae > Streptophyta > Magnoliopsida > Fabales > Fabaceae > Neltuma > Neltuma alba. The sequence goes on along the minus strand of NW_021636071.1, from coordinate 3,326 downwards.
ATCAGAGCCTGACCTTTTTTTAAGGGAAAATGGCAATTAGGTCACACTTAAGGGAATTAAATGTAAAAAAGTCCTTTAAAATCATGAAATTATTCTGAAGTCCCAAGAGACATTTTTGTAATAAATTTTATTTGTCTAATTACCAAATTATCCTTCTTCTTTTTTTAAACTTTGTATTGACAACTGAAAGAGCAGTGGTTGAAAACTCAGGGTGCAATGATTGACAACTATCGCGGCTGGTTTGACAACTTATGGTGTGATATGCTGAGAAAATGTGTTGTTAAACCAGCCGCGATAGTTGTCAATCTTTGCACCCTGAGTTGTCAACCATTGTTCTTTCAGTTGTCAATACAAAGTTTAAAAAAAAAAAGAAGGGTAATTAGGTAATTAAACAAATAAAATTTATTACAAAAAGGTCCCTTGAGACTTCAAAATAATTTCATAACTTTAAGGGACCTTTTTGCATTTAATTCCCTTGAGTGGGACCTAATTGCAATTCTCGCTTTTTTAAACGTAGGAAGACAAAATGCATTAAAAATGACGGCAAATGTTAAAGACTAGATTTAATTTTAAATAGACCTTACGATTTGTCATTTACCTAACTCAGATTTAGATTGATGGAGTAATTTTGATAAAATTTAAGTTTGATATGATAAGAAAAGGAGCAAGCAAATTTGAATATGATGTAAGAAATTTAAATTTTTTTTCCTTACATCAAATTTGAATTTGGTATAGCAAATTTAGCTTCTTTTTTTTTTGCATCAAATTTAAGTATACTCAGTTCTTTTTTGTATCTAAAAATTAAAAATGTTATTAATGTAAATTAAAATTTGTTATGCACAATACATTTTAACTTTTTGTGCAAAATTTGAATTCATTACATTGCTGGTTGAGCGACTCACTAGTCACAAAATAGATAAACAGGTGACAAAGATAAAAATTCAATGATATGTTGAGTATTCAAACACTCCACGTGATTTTATTGATCAGACACTAAGCGTTTTATTTAAATTTAAAGGATAATTTAGTCTTTTGGTTTTTTTTGGCTTGTGATGAAAAACTGGTTCCCGCAAAAAATGGTGGGAAGGGATCTTCCTGTGTTTAAGGGAAAATTTTCAGCCGCAGAGAAAATCCCTTTTAAAAATTTTTTGCTACTAAACGCGTAAAACCGGGGTCTTTCTTTCCCTTCTCAAGATTTTTTGATTAACAAACAAACTCTAATTGTTAGCAGTTTTTTATTGGGTTGAATTGTTAGTCAGGAAAATTATAATAAAGTCCTAAAAAAACAATTACCAAAAAATCTCAATGATAATTAAACAGTTTATAATGATAAGTTCTAAAGTGAAAAATGATAATCTCTAAGACTATTTTATAATTTTTTAAACTTCGTTGTAATTTTCCCTTGTTACTCTTTGGCATTGTTTCTTCCAAGCTTAGCTTGCCATTGTTATCCAAAAAAAATATTGACAATTGCCTGATTGGATGTGTAGAGATTGGGTGTTTTGAAAGTCAAATTACCTTACTGATTTTTTTTTGTCTGCAATGTAATATTTGGACTTTGGAGATCAAGAGAGGAACGAGAAGAAGGAGAAGGGAAGAGAAAAAGGAAGGGGGTGGAGAGTGTGGAGTGGACACTCATTGTTTGGCTGATTAGGGGGTGTTTGCAATATCCAAACCATGGTTTCAGAAGCACTTTTCTGCAAAACGAGACAAATTCCTCCACATATTTATTTCGTAAACCGTAAAAGCACTTTTGAAACTATGGTTTGGTTTCTATCCAAACACCCCATTGAGCTTCCTAACTTCCTAGAAGAAAACCCAACAGGTTTCTCCGTCTCACCTCTTCACTCTCCTCACTTTCACCGTTTGCCCCACCTATAGGGAATAAAACGAGGGGCAAATGAGTTATGACATGTTTAAAATGTTTATAAACATAGTTTACATAAATCAAAACAAATTTTTTTATAAATATTTATGAAAAAAAGACAGTAAATATCTTCAAAATTACTAAATGACAAATTAGGGTAGCTAAATTTTAAAATTCCAATTCAGATCCCAGGTACCATTTTGAAATTTTCAAATCTTTTAAAATGACAATATTGTCCTTATTGCTGGTGACTACTTCCATATAGCTATTGACTACTCTATTTTAACTATTGACAACTTTTGTTTTCAAAGTTCCAATGAATATTTTTATATAGCTATTGACTACACAAGAGTAGTAAATCGCATTATTAGAGTAGTCAACAACTTAACAAGAGTAGTCATCAGAATTTAAAAATAAATGTAGTCAATAGCTAAAAAAGAGTAATCAATACATAAGAAAGAGTAGTCACTGGAGCTCTGCTGACCAGTCACCAGAGTTCCGGTAATGTGTCATCAGAGTTTAAAAATAAATGTAGTCAATAGCTAAAAAAAAAGTAGTCAATATACAAAAAAGAGTAGTCATCGGAATTCTGACAATCGGTCACCGGAGCTCCGGTGGTTGGTCGCCGGTGTCGGAGCTCCGACAGCCAGAATTACTGATGTGGCAATATTTAAAAAAAGTAAAAAAAAAAGTAAAGGGCATTTGTGTACTTTTACAAGATTTGAAAATTCCAAAATAGTACCTGAGGTCTGAATTGGGATTTTGAAATTCAGATATCCTCTTTTGTCATTTAGTAATTTTAAAGGTATTTTAGTGTCTTTTTCCAATATTTATAAACATATTTTATGTAAATCAAAACAAACTCATCTTACGTATTTATTTTATATTTCATAAACTATGTTTGGGCCCTTAAATAAGAATAAGAGGTTTTAATTAGGGGTGTTCAATTTATCTTGTCTCGATGAGTCCATTCCAATCTCAATCATTTTAGGATAGGACAGGATAGGAAAAAAAAATTTCAGGATAGGACAACATGTTGAATGGGATGGGACGGGTCATCCCGTCCTACTTCCATCCCGGGATATGTAACAATTAAAAAAATTACAAACATAATAAAAAAAACCAAAAGCCCAATAAACTTGTCCACTAATTTCAAAGGCCCAAAGTAAACTTGTCCGTATTTTTTTCCTAGCCAATAGTGCTAGGCCCAAAAAAAAAAGAAGGCATTTTTAATCATTTTCATTCATACAAAAAAAAATCATAAATTGTTAGACCCAAAAGTAAATTTGGAAGGAAAAAAAAAGAAAAGAGAGTCCTAGTCCTATCCCAATTCCTTTTAGGACAAGACACATGACAAAAATTTCTTCTCGTCCCTTTTTACCGGGACGAGACCTAGAAGACCCTGTCAAGTCTGTCCCTTGAACACCTGTAGTTCTAATTGACTTGAAAATGAACAAAA
>NW_021636070.1:0-60199 GCF_004799145.2 Neltuma alba | reverse complement strand
CAAAAAGATTTACATTTCAGGAGCCCCACATTGCGAAACCAGTTCCTTGGACGTGCAATCGACACGGGTCTTTTTGATTATCTCTGGGTTTTATATTATGGCCCATGGGCCACGTGCGAATATTTAGGAAACAACGACTTCACAATCTTCTTAACTCATGGGCAAAATGGACGTCAAAGCCAGGTTTAGCTAATACTCAGTGTTCTTGGGTTTAGTAGCGTCAAATGAGACATCCGCAGCATCCTATGGTTACATACCACCAGAAGAGCTCAAGTCTGAAGTTCTTCCGACCGTGACGGAATCTTCAAACTTCGGAGGAGTCATGCTCTGGAACAGGTACTATGACAAGGAAACAGGTTATAGTACTAAGATAAGGGATGCTTTGGGCACAAAAGTTTACAAATGTGCAGGCCAGGTTCTTGCATCAAGGAGATTCAACAGTCTCTTGGCCAAATCTGCGTAAAAATGCATGGCATGTACTACTACTATATGTAATATATATGAATAATGGCAAGCTCCTGGGCTTGCATGCCAGTATGCATCTATGCACGTTTGACTACGACAGTACTACCATCTAATAGGTGTTTCTTTATATAAAGATCCACTTCTATAAATCTGAGGTTTGAGCAACTGTTACTAAATTGTTTTATCTTAGATAAAATAATATCTAGTACCCTAATCTTATTTTTCAAGTATATCTAGTATCTTAATCTTATATTTATGATGCCTTCAGCATCCTTTTTTTTTTTTTTACTTCCAACATCTTAATCTTATTTATAATGCTTCCAGCACCTAAATCATAAATAAGATTACGGTGATAGATATAATTGAACAAAAAAGTTAACATCGAGGTGTTGAATACATTGGGAAAATAATATCACGATATTGGATGCACTATAAATAAGATTACAGTATAAAATATACTTGAGAAATAATATCAAGATGCTGCAGGCTACTTTACCCTTTTCTTTCAATTGATATCCAAAGCTTTATATGTAAATACTACTACCTCCTCTCCTTTTTGTCTTTTCTTTTTTTTTTTTAAACCTAGGCCTCCTATTCTTAATATGAAAGTTATGAGAGGCTATATTTGGTCTAAATATAAGAAAACACTCAATAAAGTTATTAGACGAAACCTTTTGATTGTGTAATATAATACACATAATACACATATTCCATTTATCATTGTAGAATATATATGTAATATACATATATGGTAGAATGAAATGTTTCAAGACTTAAGATTTTGACATATATGATCATGGTTGCTGTGTGAAAACCTATTGTATTGTGGTTGATTATGTAATTATAAGAAAATACGAAATGATAGATAGATATGAGAATTTGCATTATAGTGTTTATATTTCTTCTCTTGGAATATTAAGTTGTGAAATTATAAAATAATATGTACTTCCAGTCCTTAGTATAAAACCTCATTTGATTTTATTTTGGTCTTAAATATAAGGTTTTAATTCACTATGTCTCTCATATTTATCTATTTTTTCTCAAGATAGTTCTTGTAATAATGGTAATTCTGACTAATAAACTTGATTAGTAAAAATATTTTTAAAAAAACAATGCCTATTTATTACAAATAACTAATTCAAATTATTTTCTCAATCTACTTGAATTATTCAACTAGCTCTTATATTTAAGATCAGCTTGAATTAGTCAACTAGCTTTTATATTTAAGATCAGACGTAGAGGCAGCATACTTAAAGTCCAAAATATTATTTATTAATAAGGCGGAGATCTCTACATATATAGATAAGGTGGTGGTACTACTTGGGTAGATAAGCCCATCCTACTCTACCTTGCCTAAGCACAGCCCAAAATTGCTTGGGCTTTCATCGGGCAAGACTTGGTATTGAACTGCAAAATGCACCTAAATTATATAAACACTATTTTATTCATAAAAACAGGGGGGGGGGGGGATATCACTAGCCATCAATTTACGAATATCTATGTTAATTATCGTCGCCGCAAATGGAGCATATGTTTGAGGATTCAAATCAACCTCAATTAATATAATGCCCTTTAATTATAACTTTTAGATAACTCATAATTCGAAGCTCCCACTCAGTCAAACCATTCATACTTATGAATAATGGGATTAATATTTCAATCTTATGAAAGATATTGCACGCAAAAAAAAATATATAATAAAATTTGTATATATAATAGACATTTTCCACAAAACTAGAAACATGTTTATTTAATTTTATCAATCCATGTATAATTATTTATGAGCCATAAGTCGATATAAAGACTTACTGCATTGAATTTCACCTTCAGATAAACGGAATTTACTGGCTAGGGTGACGTCATTCATTCCTTGGAGTTAAGCGCATGATTTAAAATATTTTCCTCGGGTCATTATCATAAAAAATTCCAATATTATTTATAATATAACATGCTTTGCCTAAAGTATTAATTTTTTCGTAGGCCAAAAAAAAAAGTACTAATTATTTCAACATAGCAAAACATCATAACTAATTAAAACTCCGCTAACTTATAATTTTTGTTAAAATTAATTTTAAAATTTTATTAAAAAAATAATTAAGTTTAATTAATTTCATTGTTTATTATTAGTGCTCGTGACAAGGACGGGAGGCATGGGAAAAGGTGCCACAAACGGCCAATTATAACGGGTATATCAGGGCAGGTTAGTCCCCAACCATCATGTTAGCCCAACATTACCACGGATCAATTCGGGTATTACTCACTTTGACAAGCGTCTCATTTAATGCAATTTTTCATCTCTCAAATTTAAACCTACTTTGGTTTTGATTCATAAAATTTTTACGTCTGTGATTTTAGTTCTTGGAATTTACATCGTTACAAAACATTAGCCCCAAACAATTAAGTTTTACTGAGTTGGCATAAATAGTGTTGGTTTGGATGATGTGACTTCTAACTTAGCAACAACAGTCGGCATGATGAGCCAGACATGAAATTTTTGGGTTGGGAGAGGGGGGGAGTCAGGTGCTCTGTCCTCATGTGCTGCATTTTAAACAGACCTGACTCTTTTTTTCCCCACCTTTCCTAATTACATGTCCAGCTCATCATGTCACCTAATTAGTTTAAAAATAAATAATTAAAAATTTTAAATCTAGACAGTCCAAATCTAATGAGCTTAGGCACTCATCATCACCTTGATGAACACAAACGGATTCCACATTACTACTCCTGTCTTTTTTTTAATACCAAAGGAGAAACGCAGCTCTTAGAGACTATCCATTGTCATCCCTCCCCTCCATGTCTTTTCAAATCGCTTCCACCACCACATCAGGAGCTACTACTATAAGATGGTATCCCAGCGTCGTGACCATAGCAAGCTTGGTAAAAAGGTCTGCTACTTGGTTGCTCTCTCTCGGAACATGCTCAAAGACAACTGTCCATTCTCTGGTTCTCACAGATTTAATTTCTTCAATCAAGGACACATCAACGTGGGTTGAGAGGTCCGCCTCGTTAATCAGCCTGAGGATCTCAGTTGCGTCAGTTTCTAACACTACTTGTCCTGATCCTGAATCCCAAGCTAGTTTAGGCCCTAACAAAATCGGCCAAAGCTCCGTGATCAAAGCATCACCTGTGGAGCCCTTAGGATGAAACCAGATATGAACTCCCCTCGACTATTTCAAATCACACCTCCACTTGCTCCTCCCGTGTGTGTTAAGCAGTCCCTATCGGTATTAACTTTCATCCATCCCTCTGAGGGTGTCCAACTCGGTGAACGAGCCACAGTTTGGCTGCCATTAGACATTACTCCCTAGAGTTTATCGTTCGCACACCTGATGGCTTCCATGGTGGTGGCAAAGGTAGCAGCCTTTAGAGAGGCGTTGCTATGAACTTTTCCTTCAAAGACATACTGGTTTAGCCTTTTCCAAAGCAATCAAACAGTTGTGCAGAAAAGGCTCACCCTGTTCTTTTAAATCAGAGAGAAGACCATGTATGGTGTACATTTTAATCTAGCTTTCACTATTGGCTTTGAAACATAGGCAATTCGTTGCACCTTGTAACAGCACAAGCCAGAAACTCTTAGTGTTTGGACAATCACGAAGGACATGAGTTACAGACTCCAAGTGGTAATGGCACCACGTACATGAAGCATCACTGGTCAAACTGCGTTAGACACATTCTTCATTGCTGTCATTAGACTCCTTTGTGATAGCTTGGTGTGCAGTCTTGATGCTGAAATTTTTGTTTCCTTCATACTTCCAGCGTGTTATTCTATTTTGCATGGTCAATCACAATCCCCTCTTCTGCATACTTCCAAGCTTCCTTTGTCCCCTACACAGCATATTTAATTACCCGTGTCATTCTATGTCAATAGTAAGCTCCAAGTCATTACCACATTTATACTTGCTCCTTATCACCCTAACCCATAGGTCTTCACACCACTTGATTAGGTTCCAACCAAGTTTAGCCATAAATGCTTGATTCTACAGCCTCATGCATTTAACTCCCAACCTGCCATGTGCTTTGGGTTTGCAAACCATCTCCCAAGCGGCTAAATGGGTCTTTCTCCTGTTTTTTGCAGTGGAGCCCTATATGACGGCTCTATTGGTCTTCTAAATTGCTTAGGAAGAGAATATGTTTGCATGGTATAGCTCGGAATAGTTGAGGTGACTGCCAAGAGAAGATTGTTCTCTTGGCAAGAGAAAGGGCTGTATCTCTCTAGTTTGAGAGTCATTTTTTGACTCTGTCGACGATCTCATGGAAACTCTCCTGTGTAATCCGTTTCTCATACAAAGCTACTCCAAGGTATTTGCCCAAATCTGCTGCCATTGAAAGCTCAAAGCACTACTAAACAGCGGTGTTGCAATTGTCTATGATCTCCACCGGGTGATTTGGTAGATTTAGTTCCACAAGATAGTGGTGCAGAAAATTCCAGTTTACTCTGTCATGCACCTTCTCTAGATCACTCTTTATTACCATATAACCTTTATTTCGTTGCATAGGTCGCATAGGGTGGGTGACCTCTTTGGCTACCATATTGTTGACTGAACTGTGTCTCTCAGAGAAAAAACTGCATTGATTGGGGTAGATTATGTTACCACTCCTATCTTAATACTCTTTATAATCTGTTTTCATCTACCTCGCATCGTGTTAACATGATATTTTTCTCTTTTTTGATATAGGGTCAAACAGCACATTACAATCTAGGAGTAATAGAACGCACAATATTACCAGTAAGATGCCTATATAAACTAACATCATACTAAATTACTAAGGCAGAGAATACTTAAGTCAGAATCCAAAGATCCAAAATTCCAACGAATCACCCAATCTGAACATAATGCTCTTCTGCCATGATGCTTTGCTTTATTGGTCCTTAGCTGTGGATGATTGGATATCCACATGTCAACATAATGTTTTTAAGAAAAAATTGAAATAGACAAATTGGCAAAAATAAAAGATATGGAAGGATAGATAAGCATGGTTATACGCCTCTATTTGGGTACTTTTTTAACCCAATATGCTAACTTCTATTTTTTTCAGCTCAAGTCTAGTAAAATCAACTAGTCTCTCATGACATAAAAAAATGATGTTCAAATTCTCATTATGAAAAATGCTTACATTTGCTAGATAACAGAAGTTAACTATAAAAAATTGACTCAAACCACAAAATCACAAGTTCAAATCCTGCTACCCACCTATAACTCACCTAAACTTTTACCTATAAAAAGAATTATTTATGCTTTAGTAGATTATACATCAGATAAGTTCTAACCTGTTGAGGATAGGAGAGATCTTTGTACAATATCAAATAGAACTCTATTCATATTTTTAAGTCATTTGTATCCCAAATCCGCAAAATAAGAAATGCATTAAAGAGATAATTTTTTCACATTTGCTCTTATTAAAGAAATGGTATTAAAAATATATTTTACATATTCCCTCACCTATTTACTTTATCTCTCTCTTTATTTATTAAGTCAACAAGAGAAAATTGAAAAAAGCTCATTTCCCCGCAAGTTACTTATAAATAGGAACATATTAGTAATAATTACAATGATGTATAGTAAATACTGCATCAAGTTTATGCCTTTTCATTGCTCAACACTAAAAGATACCAACCCTTTAACTGCTTCATTCATCTCTACAACCACCACATTATCTGACACATTGGTCACACAATGTGCCACAAATTTAGGCTCTTGAGCATAAAACGAATACTGAAAAAAACTAATCCGGTTAGGAAATACCAACACACTTGAAAAATCAGCAATCCATTTGGTTCCATTTCCCCCTACTGTTAACTTCCCGATCGTTGATCTCAACCCCATTCCATTCACACTGTTCTGATCAATCACCACTTGATCAATATCACCAAATTGCCCATCTAAATTCACAATCGGAACCTTCTTATTGGGATCCCCACTAAACATATTATTCATTATATTTAACCCCAGGGCTTGACCTTTAATTGACTTTAGCACAATATTGGCATCTCCTAAGAATAACCCATTTGTGACATGAACTTGAACTAGGTCTTCCATGACTATGCCTGTATAATCCAAGTAACAATTATCAATTCTAGTTTGTGAATTCCCAGCTAGTTTCACCAATATGCCTATGCCTCCAAAAGATGTCGCTTTGTTATAACAATGGACTCCAGTAATCATATTAGCTTGGCCTCTAAGTGTAATCCCAATGGCTGCTGAGAAAATTACAACATCTGTGATTGCATTGTCATTACTAGCAAGATCAATGGCGGTTCCTGAGTAGTCTTTCTCACCTATGTCTCCACCAACTGTGGAGTGTTGTCCAAGAAAGCAACTCGAGATAAAGGTTTCATGGCCTCGTTGGACTAGAACCCCTTTTGTCGTGAAGTGGAGAAAGAAACAGCTATTGATTCGGATTCTAGCAGAATCAGCAATTGAAATGCCTCCACCTCAGTAGCTCGAGTCGAAAAGGATGTCTCGGAAGGTTATGTCTTCATAGTGAATCACATCATTTTGAGCTTTCTTGCTAGAGATGCCATCGACATGCAAGGATTCCACTGAATTATCGAGTTGTGAAGAGTTTGATGAGGATAACTCGACCAGATACCTGTCACTTGGAAAAGTTTCAGCTGCTCTCAAGCTTCCACTTTTTACCTAATCAACCATATAGATACATGTAGTTAGTTAATTTAATCAATTATACATCTAAGAAAGAGACCTCTATTCAGGTAAAATTTAATTTCTTTGACACAGAAAACTCCTCTTCTTAAGGCATATGCATGAGGAGGGTTATTCCTACTGATTAAGCAAATATCTGCTTTTCTGGCCAAAAAAAAAATTTAATATATGCTTTTCTTTTCTGGCCTCAAATTAAAATCAGGTGAATATGTAATGTTGTGTATTTTGTCTAACACTTTCAAAGGATCCATATTCTATGTATAGGTAGGGCAATTAAGATCTAATGCAATGTAGGTTAAAGATGAATCAATATAAAGAGGTAAACTAAATTTTATTCATAATTCTTTGCTTCTTTGCTTTCATCATTCATGTCACTTTTTCATTAAATGCATAATTGAATGACTAATTAAGAACATGTACATAAATGATCAAATCAAAATTCTTTACTAATATGTTGTTTTCTAAGCCATTAAGTTGTGTTCGTCGGAGAAAACCCTCAAATATTGAAAAGTCAAGACAGCAACACAAGATTTTAATTTATTTTATCTGCAACAGCAACATCTTATATTTACCTCAGGTCCACATTATAAGTACTTCCTCTGCATTTTGGTAAAAGGATGATATGGTGTTACACTTTATATTATACTCCTCCAATTCTTAATATAAGATTTAATTAACTAATTTGAGTAGAGTGAAGATGTTAGCTACATTAGCTAATATGGTATATTTTTTCTAGAATACCCTTAGCATCTTCCTTAATTCCCTCCCCCCTCCTACTTAATTATTATTAGAAAAATATCAATATGATTAATTTGAAAAAAGATTAATAAACTTGTGAAATAAGTCTTATATATAAAATTAATATAAGCTTCTAAATTAGGTCCTACATTAAGGACTGAAGGAGTATTAATATTATACTTTTAATAATCTGACTAATTCATTGCCAAAACTCAAATGTAAAAATAAATCTATTAAATTGTTGTATTTTACTCAATTTTAAATTCAATATTTATAATTACCAATTTTGCAATTAACGGCTTGTAATTTACAACTCATAAATTCAATTTTATAATCATATTGTCGTGAAATATCTTAGTATTACATTTTATTGATTTTGGACAAAATTTTTCTTGCACTTTACATTTGTATATTTAGTTACTTACGCTAACATGAAAAATAAAAAATATAGATAAAAACTAAGATATTTTTAGCCAGCAACATAAAAAGCAACATAAAAAGTAAGATTAACTCATACATACACATGCTCTCACACACATTCAAAGAGTTTTGCCTATACATATGCTACCTCCGATTTTGACTACAAAAGCTAGACAAAAGGCATATTTTTATCTTAAATATAAAAGCTCAACTCTTCTCATATTTATATTTTTTCCCCAAAGTCTCCTTTTGTTTTTTAACAGACCAAACTATCCCTATTTTGAATGCACATGATAGAAGGTTTTCATCAAGAGATAATTAAAAAGATATTTTAGAAAAATTAATATATATTTATCATAAATAACTAACTTAACTAATCTCTTTTAGTATTTACAAATTAATTATTTAACTTTTATACTAAAAACCAAAGAAATACTATCAATGTAGGGGGCAAAGATGTGTTTGATTGAAGGAAACAAAGGGACGAAAAGACGTAAAAAATTTGGAGAAGTCTAGTTAGAAATTTTTAATTAATTTTTCTTTTTTCTTTTTAATTTTACATCTTCACCTTATTAAAATTTTACAATCATATATATTTTTTTAAAATCAAATTTAATAAAAAAAATTTCTCATCATTTATTTTCCTTGTTTCCCACACAAACAAACAAGGGTAAAAGTTAAAGTAGGCCTGCGGCAGCAAAAAGGATAAAGCATTCCTAGTTTCAAGAGAAAGATGAGGGGAGTAGAGGACTACTGAAAACGAAATGTCTGTCCCGGAGTTCACTTTGCAACAGTATATATAATAGAGGGCTAAAATAAATATCCATTTCTTTTATGATTTATTTATTAATTCTTTAAATATTTATTTTTTTATGTTTTGGGCTACGAGCTTTCACATCATACTCCTCCGGTCCTAATTATAAGACCCAATTGACTTATTTGAGGAGATTAAGGAAGTAAGTTAAGTTGGTTATTTATAATAAATAAGTGTTGTTATTCCTAAAATATTCTTGCTAATTAAGTATATTGGCTAAAATTATCATTATTAAAAGGATTATCTTGGAAAAAAATGCATAAATATAAAAGAGAAAATGGATTGGGTCTTATAATTAAGACCAAATAAAAAGTCAAACTGGGTCTTATAATAAGGACCGGAGGAGTATCATATTATATGGGAGATTTTCCTCGTTTGTAATATATAAATTTAAAACTTTTCTATGCGTGGGCCGTGGCCCCAAAAAACTCAAAAACGAAGAACTTTTTCACATTGAAAATCAAAACCCAACAACTTTTTTTTTAATGAAAAATCGTATCACTAGTTATCTAGATTTACTTGAGAATTCATGAGATATCATAATTTTTTGTGGGCAAGGCATGGTTTAGGGGAAGGAATAAAAAATTCTTATTTATTATCCAAAAATGAAAAATAAGTACTTTTATTTATAAGCTCTTAATAATTAGTTGATGGTTAAATTTAATCATAAATATAAAATTTTGATACACTTTATTTTGTATGTTTTACTAAAATATTCTTATTAATTATAAAAAAAATTTATAAAAAAATAATTTTAATTATCTGCTACACAAAGAGAATAATTTTTTAAAAAATCAATATATATTTATAATAAATAACTTATTTAATTAATTTTTAATCACCCAAAGTAGTTGTATATTCCTGTGAACTTGTGGTGGTCTCAATTTAAAAGATTATCATATGCCATAAAAATAAAAAATAAAACAAAAACAATGATGTTACAGGACGTGAAATGGTTAAAATTATTGAGAGAGAGATGGGGGGGCAAAGTACTAACCACAAGATTGCCACCGCCAGAAGAAGGAAACGAAATTGGTTTGCCGATTCGGTAGCTTCCTCCTTCCAAATCAATCACCACTCCTCCCAAATCCTTCACTCCTCTCACCAATTCGCGTCCCTCCGTCGCCATCGCAAATGCCTCTTCCAGAGCCTTCTCGAACGCTTCGCTGCTCTCCTCTTCTCCCGTCGGATCTCCGCCGTACTCCGCCGGGTACACCACTCTCGTCTTCCCTTTCTGCATTTTACACAATTTCACCGTTTGGATCCCGAGAACAATTGCGGAGAACAAAAATTGTAAAGAAGCTCCAATGTGGCATCACAATCTTACTCAAATTTTTGGGGACCGGGTAATTGGAAAATAATAAAAATACTTTTAAAAAATATTTTTCTGTAAAATGTGTGACAAACTCTTTGTTATATTTATTTTATATATTATAAAATTATTTTAAAAATTATGATTTGATTTTTATCTAAGTATCCTAAAAAATTATATGACGTAATAATCAAAATTTTAACTAGATTACTAACTAAAAAGTCCTATTCAATGATTTATTAGACGTTCTCCTTAGTGTTGTTTTTTTGTCTTAAAAGAATTTTCAACTATCTAATCTATTTTTCTTACTAGCACCTCCAACCTCCAAGTCAAGAAGTACATGTGAATGGATAGAGATTGACTGGTTAAAATCTGAAAAAGTACTCATCAAATTGAAGGATAATCACTATACGTTATTTTTAAAGCTAACTTGAAATTTTACAAGTAAATATATTACGTGATAATTATAAATTAACTTGTCAAATTTCGAATGTGTTATCGTTAATTATAAAACTTTTACTTGCTATTTTTGAGATAACTCAAATATTCTAAAGTAACTTTGAATTTTATTTTATGGTTAAAATATAATGAGTAAAAAATTTCTACTTGACAACGATTTAAGTTTTGACAAATTAATTTTTTGTTATTACATATCACATATATTTATAAAATTTTAAGTTATCTTTAACAAATTAACATCTCAAAATGCTTCCATCAATGGGTACGTGTTTGGATACTGAAAAATCAATATTTAGTCAATTCCTAATTTTTATGTTTATTCATATTATTAGGCATTTAATCTTAAACGCATTTTCTCTTAGCTTAGCGGAAAATTTCCAAAAAATTTTAGACCCAAAATGCTATTATCATAATACATGGGCTTGATGATATTCTTCTCCCAAATTCTTAATTTATATTTTAAATCTTTTTAATAGAAAGATTAAAGCATCAATAACTCAGTACAAGTGTCGAGATTAAGGCTAATCTTATTTTAAATATTGAAAATGACATCTAAAGAATGATTATCCTTCTTGTAGTTCCCAAGGGTGATTTACCTTGGCCTTTTTATGCAGCACGCTCCAACGGCTTCCAGTATATTTATATTATAATTTGTTTTCAGGAAAATGACTTACTCCTAGTATCTTTAATACAGATCTAATTCGGTAGTTGCTTTTAATTTTATATGTAAGATTTATTTGACAAGTTTATTAATTTGTTTTAAATTAACTATTTTACTATTCTGCTTATAATAATCAAGTAAGAGAATGAGGGAAGAAATTAAGAAAGATGCTTAGAGTATTTTTAAAAAAATCACATTAACTAATATTTTTAATCTATTCAAATTAATTAATTAAGTCATACATTAAAGACAAAAGGAGTAGTCCAAAATATAAGTCATTTAAAGAATAATTAAGACTACTCATTTTGTAATTTTGTTCCTATATTAATGTTTAAATGTAATTCTATTTTTTTTTCCTTCACAATCTCATCTAATATTTAATATAAGTAAAGTTGAAAAAAAATTCAATTTGAAACACGTGTAATTAATTAACTATTATTTTTTTATATTAATAAATTGATGATTAAAATGACTTATATTGTGAAGTGGAAATACTGAAAACATTGACCCAAAAAATTAAGAAGAAAAATATATGCAAAAACAAGTCAGCCTACATATATATATATATATATATATATATATTACTCCTCTGGTCCTTAATATAGGACTCAATTATTGAGTTAGTTTTTGTTCTAAATATAATATCTATTTCTCATATTTATCAATTTTCTCTAAATTATCATTATGGATACTCCCTCAACCATAATCAAGTAAAAGAAAAGGAGGGGTGTTAAGAAAGATGATTATGATATTTTAGGAAAAACGTATCACATTTCTTATAATTAACTAATTTACCTAACTTCCTTAATCTAATCAAATTAATTAAATAGGTCTTATATTAAGAACCGGAAAAGTATGTCATTTTTTATTCTTTAAAGGGTTAATAGAATTTTCCGTCCCTGCTCATTTTGATTTTGGTTCTTCAAATTTCAAACTAATGATTTTAATCCCTAAAATTTGATCAATCTTAAAACATTAGTTGCTGAAGGGGCAATGATATTAAATTCTACTAAAATATCATCAATGACATTAAAAGTGGTAATATGGATGCACCAGATAATATCTAACTGGATCTTATGTGGACAACAGATTGCAGCGCAGTGAGAAGCTCCTGAAAAAATAATGACGAAGAAAAAAAAGAAGGCTAAAGAATTACATTTCGAGGAC
This sequence comes from Neltuma alba, assembly GCF_004799145.2. NCBI lineage: Eukaryota > Viridiplantae > Streptophyta > Magnoliopsida > Fabales > Fabaceae > Neltuma > Neltuma alba. The sequence continues at coordinate 47,501 of NW_021636070.1, read as the reverse complement.
TTGTTCTTTTTGTCTTCGTTTTTATTATCCACACAAAATCTAGCTATATGGTATTCCTTCGATTCTTAATATAGGACCTAATTGTTGAGTTGGTTTTAGTCTTAAATATAAGACCCATTTTTCATTTTTTTAAAATTTTCTCTAAATTACCCATATAGATATTCCCTCAACCATAATCAAGTAGAAAAGGAAGATGAGGTATTAAGGAAGTGTTTGGGTAAGAACAAAACCATAGTTTCAGAAGTGCTTTTACGATATAATAAATAAATATATGGAGGAGTTTGTATCAATTTACAGAAAAGTGCTTCTGAGAAGTGATTATGAGGTGTTCCAAACACTCCCTAAAAAAGATGATTATGGTATTTTAAGAAAAACATATCATATTTCTTATAATTAACTAACATACGTAACTTCTTCTTTGATCTAATCAAATTAGTTAAATAAATTTTATATTAAAGACTGGAAGAGTATTTGATAAGTCTATATCGTCACTTTAATATTGTTTATGATACTTTGTAGATTTTAACACAGTTACATTTTTTGGGACTAGTGTTTGAAAAATAACTAAATTTCAAGAATTAAAATTATGAATTAGAAACTTAAATGACTAAAAACAAAATAGACCCAAATTTTAAAGATAAAAAATTATAGTAATCCTTTCTTAAAAATAAAAATTTTCCAAATAATGAAATTTTATCCTGAAACCAACCAGTCAGATTATTAAGTTGAATTCTGACCCAAAAAAATATATTATTGAGTTGAAAATAGTGATAATATAATTATTCTCTTTTTTGACAAATATTTTAGAGGGCGCGAAACTTTCCCTCCGGCGAGAGGCACAGATGGAAAGGTAGCAACAACACACGTGGTAGAAAGGAGAATCCGGTGAACCCACGTCTTGTTGATCTCATATTCAGCGCAATCATTGACGGTTTCCCCAACCATTTGGTGCCTTTGGATTTCAACTGAAATGACCAACTTGTCCTCGTATGCCTTGTATTTTGAAAGAAAAATTAATTCAATTACCTTAAAATATTTTTTATAAGCAATTTTAGATTTAGCAATTTAGAATGTTGGATGCACTAAAAAATAATTTAAAATATTAGAAGCACATTAAAAAAAATATTTTAAGGTATTGAATATATCAAAATATAATTTAAGGTCTGTAGAAGGCTTCTCACATTTTATACGGCATCCTATTGAGTGAGTAATTTCCAGTAAAATTTCTTCTTTCTTTTGTTTAGTAATTTCTTAATTTTAATTAAAAAAATTTGGGTGTAGATGGCAATAGTTCCACTTGTAATAAGAGTAATCAAGGAATAACCATGGAAAGCACAAGAAATATACAAAAAAAAAAAAACAACAACAACATAAAAGCAATATAAATATAAGGATAAAAATATCTTTTAATTCTAAAAAGTTATTTTTACATAAATCATAAGTAGATTTTAAGTGTTTTTGCAATCATAATTAAAAAAAAATCAATTTTTGACCCATAAATAAATTTGGTCAAAAACTGATCCAAAATCATAGTTTCCAAAAACAACTTACAAACACCATGATGCCAAAGAGAATCAGAGCCTGACCTTTTTTTAAAGGGAAAATGGCAATTAGGTCACACTTAAGGGAATTAAATGTAAAAAAGTCCTTTAAAATCATGAAATTATTCTGAAGTCCCAAGAGACATTTTTGTAATAAATTTTATTTGTCTAATTACCAAATTATCCTTCTTCTTTTTTTTAAACTTTGTATTGACAACTGAAAGAGCAGTGGTTGAAAACTCAGGGTGCAATGATTGACAACTATCGCGGCTGGTTTGACAACTTATGGTGTGATATGCTGAGAAAATGTGTTGTTAAACCAGCCGCGATAGTTGTCAATCTTTGCACCCTGAGTTGTCAACCATTGTTCTTTCAGTTGTCAATACAAAGTTTAAAAAAAAAAAGAAGGGTAATTAGGTAATTAAACAAATAAAATTTATTACAAAAAGGTCCCTTGAGACTTCAAAATAATTTCATAACTTTAAGGGACCTTTTTGCATTTAATTCCCTTGAGTGGGACCTAATTGCAATTCTCGCTTTTTTAAACGTAGGAAGACAAAATGCATTAAAAATGACGGCAAATGTTAAAGACTAGATTTAATTTTAAATAGACCTTACGATTTGTCATTTACCTAACTCAGATTTAGATTGATGGAGTAATTTTGATAAAATTTAAGTTTTGATATGATAAGAAAAGGAGCAAGCAAATTTGAATATGATGTAAGAAATTTAAATTTTTTTTCCTTACATCAAATTTGAATTTGGTATAGCAAATTTAGCTTCTTTTTTTTTTTGCATCAAATTTAAGTATACTCAGTTCTTTTTTGTATCTAAAAATTTAAAAATGTTATTAATGTAAATTAAAATTTGTTATGCACAATACATTTTAACTTTTTGTGCAAAATTTGAATTCATTACATTGCTGGTTGAGCGACTCACTAGTCACAAAATAGATAAACAGGTGACAAAGATAAAAATTCAATGATATGTTGAGTATTCAAACAACTCCACGTGATTTTATTGATCAGACACTAAGCGTTTTATTTAAATTTAAAGGATAATTTAGTCTTTTGGTTTTTTTTGGCTTGTGATGAAAAACTGGTTCCCGCAAAAAATGGTGGGAAGGGATCTTCCTGTGTTTAAGGGAAAATTTTCAGCCGCAGAAAAATCCCTTTAAAAATTTTTTTTGCTACTAAACGCGTAAAACCGGGGTCTTTCTTTCCCTTCTCAAGATTTTTTGATTAACAAACAAACTCTAATTGTTAGCAGTTTTTTATTGGGTTGAATTGTTAGTCAGGAAAATTATAATAAAGTCCTAAAAAAACAATTACCAAAAAATCTCAATGATAATTAAACAGTTTATAATGATAAGTTCTAAAGTGAAAAATGATAATCTCTAAGACTTATTTTATAATTTTTTTTAAACTTCGTTGTAATTTTCCCTTGTTACTCTTTGGCATTGTTTCTTCCAAGCTTAGCTTGCCATTGTTATCCAAAAAAAATATTGACAATTGCCTGATTGGATGTGTAGAGATTGGGTGTTTTGAAAGTCAAATTACCTTACTGATTTTTTTTTGTCTGCAATGTAATATTTGGACTTTGGAGATCAAGAGAGGAACGAGAAGAAGGAGAAGGAGAAAAAGGAAGGGGGTGGAGAGTGTGGAGTGGACACTCATTGTTTGGCTGATTAGGGGGTGTTTGCAATATCCAAACCATGGTTTCAGAAGCACTTTTCTGCAAAACGAGACAAATTCCTCCACATATTTATTTCGTAAACCGTAAAAGCACTTTTGAAACTATGGTTTGGTTTCTATCCAAACACCCCATTGAGCTTCCTAACTTCCTAGAAGAAAACCCAACAGGTTTCTCCGTCTCACCTCTTCACTCTCCTCACTTTCACCGTTTGCCCCACCTATAGGGAATAAAACGAGGGGCAAATGAGTTATGACATGTTTAAAAATGTTTATAAACATATTTTACATAAATCAAAACAAATTTTTTTATAAATATTTATGAAAAAAAGACAGTAAAATATCTTCAAAATTACTAAATGACAAATTAGGGTAGCTAAATTTTAAAATTCCAATTCAGATCCCAGGTACCATTTTGGAATTTTCAAATCTTTTAAAATGACAATATTGTCCTTATTGCTGGTGACTACTTCCATATAGCTATTGACTACTCTATTTTAACTATTGACAACTTTTGTTTTCAAAGTTCCAATGAATATTTTTATATAGCTATTGACTACACAAGAGTAGTAAATCGCATTATTAGAGTAGTCAACAACTTAACAAGAGTAGTCATCAGAATTTAAAAATAAATGTAGTCAATAGCTAAAAAAGAGTAATCAATACATAAGAAAGAGTAGTCACTGGAGCTCTGCTGACCAGTCACCAGAGTTCCGGTAATGTGTCATCAGAGTTTAAAAATAAATGTAGTCAATAGCTAAAAAAAAAGTAGTCAATATACAAAAAAGAGTAGTCATCGGAATTCTGACAATCGGTCACCGGAGCTCCGGTGGTTGGTCGCCGGTGTCGGAGCTCCGACAGCCAGAATTACTGATGTGGCAATATTTAAAAAAAGTAAAAAAAAAAGTAAAGGGCATTTGTGTACTTTTACAAGATTTGAAAATTCCAAAATAGTACCTGAGGTCTGAATTGGGATTTTGAAATTCAGATATCCTCTTTTGTCATTTAGTAATTTTAAAGGTATTTTAGTGTCTTTTTCCCAATATTTATAAACATATTTTATGTAAATCAAAACAAACTCATCTTACGTATTTATTTTATATTTCATAAACTATGTTTGGGCCCTTAAATAAGAATAAGAGGTTTTAATTAGGGGTGTTCAATTTATCTTGTCTCGATGAGTCCATTCCAATCTCAATCATTTTAGGATAGGACAGGATAGGAAAAAAAAATTTCAGGATAGGACAACATGTTGAATGGGATGGGACGGGTCATCCCGTCCTACTTCCCATCCCGGGATATGTAACAATTAAAAAAATTACAAACATAATAAAAAAAACCAAAAGCCCAATAAACTTGTCCACTAATTTCAAAGGCCCAAAGTAAACTTGTCCGTATTTTTTTCCTAGCCAATAGTGCTAGGCCCAAAAAAAAAAGAAGGCATTTTTAATCATTTTTCATTCATACAAAAAAAATCATAAATTGTTAGACCCAAAAGTAAATTTGGAAGGAAAAAAAAAGAAAAGAGAGTCCTAGTCCTATCCCAATTCCTTTTAGGACAAGACACATGACAAAAATTTCTTCTCGTCCCTTTTTACCGGGACGAGACCTAGAAGACCCTGTCAAGTCCTGTCCCTTGAACACCTGTAGTTCTAATTGACTTGAAAATGAACAAAAATTCAAACTGGCTATTGAACCGATCGAGACAGTAAGTTAAGGGTCAACAAGTTAGATCATAGTTAAAATGATCATATTAAAATAATACAATTAATATAACAGTAGCAAAATATAACATTCATAAATAATAATCACTCAATAAAATATACAAAACTACAAAAATAATTTAAATGTTTAATTGTACAAAACTAACCTTAATAAAATAATTGAGAGGGTATTGAGACATTATATAATTTGATTATATATGTAATTATATACTATATAATGTTTGATCATGTTAAATTAGTTGAAATCATACAGATAAATTGGTTACAATTTAAAAGATTATATATGATTTTATTTATTTGTGTAAATATAGTAGGGAAAATTCAAAAAAAGGTCCTTGGAATATAGGAAATTTCAGATTGGGTCCTAGAATTTCGAAAATGACAGAAAGGGTTAGTGACCCAATTTGTCATTTGTAAAATCAAAAGGAATTGACAATTTTACCCTCATTTGTATTCATTCACTACAATGATTTAAGGAATCATTGTAAGGGTTTAAGCGTTACCTAGATTCGTGTAGTGAATAACTACTCACTTTTTTATAGTCAGGTGTCTTGTTATTAACTATAACTAATTTTGTAATCACTAAAACAATGTAAGCATTACCAAGATTCGTGTAGAGAATAACCACTCGCTTTTTCATAATCAGGTACCTTATTATTAACTACAACTAATTTTGCAATCACTAAAATAGTGTAAGCGTTACCTAAATTTGTTTAGAGAATAACTACTCAATTTTGTTTAACTAGAGGCAAAATTGTCAATTCATTTTAATTTCACAAATGACAGATTGGGTCAATGACCCTTTATGTCATTTTCGAAATTCTAGGACCCAATCTAGAATTTCCAATATTCTAAGGGCTTTTTCTGAAATTTTTCCAATATAGTATTTTTAATTAAAATGTATAAAAACATTTATATTTAATTATAAAAATAATATTTAATCCTATTTACTGTTTTTTAATTCTGCGTGCGCAAGCGCAACCCATCCTTTTTTTTTCGAAAAATTCTCTCTCTTACTTTTCAAGTAATTGATATGCAACATCACATCAATCAACAATTCAACGCTCTTTCGTCTTTACTGCTGCTTCCGCATTTTGGGTTGCTTGCTGGGGTGGAGAAATTATTCTTGCCCCACTTCAAAACACAGCATCCAAGAGAAACTCTCTCCCTTCTTCATGGATCTGATCGGCTCTTCTTATCATAGGAGAACAACAATGCCGGAAATAAATATCACAGGGGGCTCTCCTTCATTTAGATTGCTCCTCCTCTCTCCCTCCCTCCGTTTTTCTTTTCATTTTTTGGGGAAAAATTAAACCGGATAATCCATTCCAACTATAACTCACAGGTCACTCGGTTTTGTAGCTTTAACCAGTTAAATGCTAGTTCAATACTTGGTGGGTTGAATTTAAACCAGACCGGATTATTAACCGGTTCATTAGTTTTTCTTGAACCAATCGGTCTGACTTTTTAATTTTTGCTGCTTGAAATTAATAGCAAGGGATGCCCATGATCCATATAAATATATATGTTTTCTGTTTGATGTTTAACATAAAAAATAATTAAATTAATTACTTATATAATAAATAAATATTGTTGAAAAAGTGAATAAATATACATGAGAGACAAATTTCCAATGGAGGCAGTATAATATTAGTCCATGCTACTCCTCCGATCCTTAACATAAGACCCATTTAACTAATTTGATTAGATTAAGGAAGTTAGGTAAATTAGTTAATTATAAGAAAAGTGACACATTTTTCCTAAAACACCATAATCATCTTTCTTAATACCCCTCTCCCTCTTCTACTTAATTATAATTGAGGGAGTATCTATAGGGGTAATTTAGAGAAAATTGAAAAATATGAGAAATGGTCTTATATTTAGGATCAAAACCAACTCAAGAATTGGGTCCTATATTAAGGACCGGAGGAGTACTATCTTTTTCCATGTTTTGCACAAATAAAACAGTCATGACCCTCTCACAACAGCGTCAATTTATCATACCCGGTGCTCATACAATGTTTTAGGAGGTACTCCCTCCATTTCTTATTATAAGAGACATTTGATGTTTATGACATGTTCCTATATATAAAAGACACTTAAAAGTTGTCTCTACTTTTTTGTATTGATTTTCTATTTTACCCATATTTATTATCTCCAACTCACACTCTCTCTCCCTCCCATTTTTCTTTCTTTCAATAATTTAATTGTTTTCTCGTATGCTCTTTCTCCTTATTAATGAGGGTATTTTTGGAAAAAAATTATATTTTTTACACATTGATTGTTCTTAACTAATTTTAACTGCTTTTTTATCAACATAATTCGGTTATTCGTCTCTTATAATAAAGGTTTCTTATAATAAGGAATGAAGAGAGTATTTGGTAACCTGAAAAATTCTTCTCAAAAGTATTTTTTCATAAAATGAGACAAACTCCTCCACATGTTTATTTTGTAAATCGTAAAAACACTTTTAAAATTACAGATGCGCTTCTATCCAAACATTTAAACACCCTCTTCGCTTGCATAATCCACATTCAAATAGAGTTCTGGAGCAACTCGCACCAGAGAAAACGATGAAAACAAAAACCAAACAGTGAGAAAACGATAACCAAACACGCAGAACCCACATGTGCCATCCGAGCTAACCTAATCTACTGACCCGTTGCACTATCCTTGTGGGTTTCTCTTATCATTTGTGTGTTTCTGCTTCTTTTTCCCCCCAAATTTTTTCTCCTCAGATCGTCTTCTTTTTCTCCTCAGATATTTTCTCCTCATATCTTGGAGGAATCGAATTCTACTGATTTTTCTGAGCCCTTGAATCACAGTTTGTTTCCTTCTAAACATCACCAAGAACTTTCGAAATCCTTCATTAGTACAGATCAAGGCCGCTCCAAAACCTAACAATTGAGGAGCGAGTTTGAGTTTGGTTAATCTTGACAGAAATACACGAATAGAACAAGTATTGCCGGTGGAGGATGCTAGGGAATCTGTGCTCAGGTCAGAGGAAGGACTCGCCTGAAGGAAAAAAGAAAACGAAACGTCAACAAAGTGATAATGTATACGATGAGTGCTTCAAAAAGAACAAAGCAAGGAACTTGAAAGAACTTGAAAGTGACCTCATTGTTAGCAGGAATATTAGGATAAATGTTGTAGAAGCATTTGTACTCTTCTTCTTTACGAGGCCAACTCCAACACCTCCTCAGTCGGGTCGGATATGACATTTTTACATAAGAGCCTGACGCAGGGGAAAAGAAAAAAAGGAATTCAGAAAAGCATCCATAAGAATACGTTCATGACTTGTTTATAAGACCCAGAAGAGTCTCTCTACTGCTCACCCTAAACTTAAACCATACTTGCTTTTTGTAGGATTAAAAGAAAACGCTTGTAAACCAGCCGAAGATCTAGAGGGTGGGAAACTAATATGGCACAGATGAGCTTGAGACAAGATCAAAGGCGAAGGATGATTTAGGAAGTATTTGGATGGAATCAAAATCATAATTTTAAAAATATTTTTACGGTATATGAAGTAAAAATATGAAAAAATTATCTCGCTTTACGAAGAAATACTCTTAAGAAGTTGCTTCCAAACACCCCTGGATGAAAATGGAATCCTTAAAAAGTTTGCCTTTTAATTATTTGGGCTTCGCCTTCTTTGTTCACCCAGAAATAATTAGTTTAGCCTTCAGAAGAAGCATAATTAAAAAAGTTCATGCCTTACCGGCAATGGATGGTTGGTACTTAGTAAAGGAGATCCGGCGAACTCGACCCTTCCCACTTGGACGTGGAGAATGGATGTGCGTAGGAAATGAGAAGAGGATTGAACGGAAAACGCGTGAGAGGGCATTGAATGGATGGAGTTGGAATTTCGTTCTTTTCTGACCCTTGTTAACCAGAAACAAAAAAGGACAATTTTGCTGCTCTGGCGGTAGGAACTTTTTTTAATGATTATAATATAATAATGATAATTAGATGATAGCATGATAATAATAAAAAAATGATATTAAGAATTATAATATTTCAATTCAGATACATAAGATTTTAAAATTCCCAAAAAAAAAAGTGATAGTTGATCAGATATTTTATAAATATCTATTATGCTTCTTCTAAAGGCTAAACTAATTGTATTAATAAATTGACGATAACAAGTGTTAAACAACTAATGACAAGAAATATACTGACATTAGTAAATTTGATAACTATTTTTTAAAAAAATTTGATATAAGGATACTTTAATTATTTGATCATATTTACAAAATATTATATCAGGTACCAATTCTTCTTTTAAAATTTTGAGCTCTTAAATATTGGAATTAGAATATTATAATTTTTAAATTTTTTATGTATTTTTTCTAATAATAATGATGGTATAAAGCAAGGAAAACAAACCAAACTGGATCGGACCGGCAAGTTCAACTGGAAAACCGGTGAACTGGTTGCTGGTTTGGTCTGGTTTGATAAAAAAACTGGTGCCTTATTGAATCGATATTAAATCGGTTCAACCATGGAAAACCGGTAAGAACCAGGTAATTCGACGGTTGGATGGGTTGCCCAGTTTGGACACTTTTATTTTTTTTTTAACCTCCAATCCCAGAAAATGACAACGTTTAACATGAAAAAAAAAAAAGCTAGGTGCCCAGGTCGAAATCGAAGCTCAACTCCCACCACCCCCAAGCTTCAGTTTTGCTTTGTCTTTTCGCCATTTTTCTCCCCTCTCCCAAATCAAAAATCCCTAGCTGAATCCACTCTCATTGTGCTGGATTTTTCTTCATCGTCGAAGGTTGCAGATCTTCGCGTAACATCGTCCAGGACTCCAAGTTGAACAGTTGAAGCAGCAGGCCATCGTGGTCGCCTCCTGTCATCCCTTCTTCTTCACGGTGGCAGAATCATTGTTGCAGCTCGGAGGTTCTTCCTTCTACTTCCACTTGTTTCCAGCTTCTGTGCTCTTGTTGTCTTATTCATTACTTTCATTCAGTTAGATGTGCTATGCTTTTTCCTTCATTGGTCATGCCTTGTGCGATTGTTGATTGTTCTGATTTTGAAGAGTGAGACTGAGATATGTGTGTATAGCACTATAGCTTCAAAGTCATTTTTCTTCTTCACGTTACCGATTATTCCACTTTGCTATTTTCTTTTTCTCTAATATCAGAGCCATTTTTTGTTTTTCGCTCGTCTGATTGTCTGAGGCTGAACCGAAAGTATAAACACTGAAATAGATAGCTGAATTTGTCAATTTGATTCTGCTCTTGTTCCATTGTGTGAGGCTGACTGATATATGAAATCTGAATTTCATATTTGAGGTTAAGCCGTTAAGGAATACTGGAATAGTCAAGTCGTTTGCTGAATTAGGATTGTTTTATTTTAATAATAAGAATGCATTTATATATCTTGAATTAAATTGTATTATTTTAATATGATCGGTCCAACTTGAGTCTGACCAATTATCCTTGACCTATTATTTTGACCGATTTAGTTATCGGTCCGGTTTTTTATTCTTTGATATAAAGTAAAGTTCATCAACATATCCTATCCTTTTTAGATTTAGATTGAAAAGTAAAAAAATATTTTTAAAAACTTGCTTTTTTAATTAATAATAACAAAAGAAATCAGTTATTTTTTTGGGACTGAATTTTTTTTTTTATTATTCTAAAACAAAAGATGCTTGTCAGCTCGGATTTTGGGGGGGTGTAGAGTGTAGATTACTATCCATAGGCTATGCATTCCCGAGGGCGCTGCATTATCATGACAAGACTCATCACTGGATTGCATCTTTGCGTAAGCTGTAAAAATATTTTCGAGGGGATAATATTCTGATCACAACTCAGAGACGTACCGCGGGAAGAGAATTTTGATGTTACTCTTCCCACCGAGAATGTACGCAAGATTAACCATTTTGTTGTTGAAATAAAAACGAATTAGATGCAATCCAGAATCACAAATCAAAACACTAGATACTGAGAAAGATTGGGAGTTTACTCGGTTCTTTCCTAAGTTATGATGAGTGTTCCATGTTCAAGCATGGTGGTTTGTGGATTAAAGTAATCATTGAAGATAGATTCAGGGGGTGTTTGAAATTGATCAAAATGTTTTTTAAAAACATTTTTTCATAAATTAAAATATATTTATTTCGTATATTATAAAATTACTTTTAAAATTATAATTTGGTTTCAATCTAAACTCTTTCTTATTCTTTCTAAGGAGCTTGTAGTCCAATAATTCAAATCCACTTTCTTTTTTGACTCGTTGCTAGCGATTCACCTGTTCACCCAGCCGAATCACCTAGTGCCTGTTTGGGTCAGCGTTTGCTGGCCCAAACGCGGCTTAATTTTAATATAAGCTCGATTGAAAATTGATCCAGTGTTTGGAAAGGCTTTTATCAGATCGGGCTTCTGAAAAATAAGCTAACTGATTGCGCGGTGAAAAATAAGCTACGAAGAGGAGCTTATTTTTAAAGTGTGAAGAGCTTATTTTGGAACCGTTCTGTGGGTGTGTCAGGCCCCCTTCATTTTTCTCAGCCTTCTGGCATTATTCCCTTGTGATTTCACTTTCCAGACCTCTCACCCATGACCCTTCTCTTCTTCTGCCAATCCCACTTGCTCCATCACCTCCTCCCAAAAGCTCCGTCACTGGTCGCCGTGAGCTCTGTCGCTTCTCCGGCAAAAGGTCATCGTGTTGGGTGTGAGGTCTGTGTGGCCTGCTCGAGCTTGCTCCTTCATCGCAACTCTGAGGCCATCTGCAACTTCGCCTAAGACCAATCAACACTTCTCATCATCCTTCTTTTTCACCAAAAACGATCCAACCCACGTCAGAGACGTCGCCGCCGCCATCCACAGACTCAACATGAACTTCCTCGATCACGTGAATTGCATGGTGGGGATACTACTGAACTGAGAGTCTCATCTGAGAGTGAGCTCCTCCAAGCACATGTCACTCCACATTAGAATATTCTTCGTGGGAGGACCTGATGATCAAGAAGCACTAGCGCTGGGTAGGAGAATGGCGAGGAGAGAGAACTCAAGCCTCGTGGTTTACAGATTTGTGATGCAAAACCATTAGAAGGATGAGTGGGAGGAAGAGGACGAGGAAGATCGAAGGATCGATGAGAACTTGATAGACGAATTCAGGGCGATAAACTTCGGAAGAAGGGCAGTAGAGTACTATGAGACAGAGGTGGAAGGAACGGAGGTGTTCGAGAGGATTCAGGCACTTGAAGGGAAGTACGACCTGGTGATGGTGGGGAGGAAGCACAGGGTGGAGGTAGATGGTTGGAGGACGAGGAGGCGTTGTCGACCTTATGGGATAAGGCTGATATGTTGGGAATGATTAGGGGATATATTTAAATTTATTATATTATGTAAATTTATTTTTTAATCATATTTTACTTTATATTTAAAATATTTTGTACGATTTTTTTAAAGTTTTAAAATTTAATTTAGTCAATCAATTTCACTTCAATGGAAACTCATTTTAATGTGTACAATCAATAGTGGTATAATATGGGGAAAAATATAATTTAGAGAGACAAAATCAATTGAGGTATTATAATTGGGACCAAATTTGATCCAACCTCGTAACTAATTCTTATATTAAGGATCAGAGATAGTATTATTTAGGCCCTCCTCAATAAACAATAATCCAATCTTATGGTTGCACAGTCAATAATGTATTGAACATGCAAATTAAATGAAATTCTTCATTGACTCATAGTCAAATACAAGATAATTGAGATAATAGATGATGATGATATCTCATGTACCACTCATTAGGTGACTCATAAGATGATCAGGCTAATCCTTCTTACTTTATTCCATTGCAAAGGACCCTTTATATAGATTAGGGTCAATAACCAACTAATATACGATCAAATATGATATCTCAAACAACACTTCATACTTAGCTTGAGCTATATATAAATATATATATTTATCGGTGTTCGGTCATTTATTTATTTTGTTTATCATATATATAATTATACATCTCTTCTAAGTCTTGCCACAATCAGCATGAGCAAAAGAAATCTTTGTGGCTTTAAGGTCATATTCCACTTGAAAATTAACTTGGGGCAAATTTCCGTAGTCAAAATCATCGCTTGGGAGAATGCCTAAACAGAGCAAATCATCAAGGGGAAAGAATATGTTTTGATCTGGCTTCAAGGCTATGTCGGCACCCTCAAAATGAACCACAAATTTTGGAAATTTCTTCTTTATAGTTTCAGAATACTTATTTGAGTAACACAACATGAATGGGTCAGGAGGATTTCTTACTTCTTTAACCCTGATAGCTTTATTTATCAAAGCCTCCACCTTTGTGTAAAACCTTGATTCCATTAAAAAATATGTCGCCCCAGAATCAATAAGAGTGTTCCCCTTTCTTTTGGGACCAGTCTTCAAGGTCTTGTTTCCAATGGTGATACCTTCAAGGTCAATGAAGTACACATAATAAGCATATCTCAAGTGTAAAACCCGAATTCAATCCCAATTACTAATATTGTAAGCTAGAACTCTAGGAAGAAGATCAAGGCACGTACATTCATAACTTGATAAAAATTAATTGTTTTTTAAGGGTAAAGTACCATGTAGCATCCTAATGTTATTTTTCTTATGCATTAACATTTCCTGATGTTATTTTTCAGTTATATATAGCATCTTAATCTTCTTTATGGTTTAGAGTTTTGGATGCACTGTAAATAACACTAGGCTCCTTAAAGTACTAGAAATATTAACATCAACCCTATATTTGGTGTAAGAAAAATTAAATGAAGGGGAAAGGGAGGGAAGGAAAACTTTTAATGAGTATAGTTTAAAAAATTATAGAAATGGGGTTCCAAAATTTTAATAAAGACAATATGTAAGATAGTATAGTAAGGAAAAAAAAAACTTTTAATCCAATTTTCTTAATTTTTTTTTAATTCGAACTCACTAAAATTTTCCTTCCCCTTCCATCACCTCTATTGCCCTCATACCAAGCAGACCCCAAGGTCGTGGTTACACCATAAATAAAAATTTTATCATAACCTGTAGCAGTACTATTATACCTTCAAGAGTGAGGTAGTAATTTGTTCTCAAAGGATCTCTATGATCAGTCACGAACGGAGTGGATACAGCCCCACGTGATCCAGATATGTTTGAATCCTTACCCAATTTCAGTTTACCTCTGGATTTTGAAAAGTAAGGAACTAAACAGTACGAGAATGTGTGATCTATCTCAGGACCCAACTGTGAAACTAAAGACAAAGGTCCCCCACCAAGCCCTACAAGTCCTGAAACCTTGGGTGAGAATGTCCCACTATTATTATGCCCACATCCTAAAAGTAAAGGTCTCTTAAATGAATCATCAGATTTTCCTCCAAAACTAAACAAATCTCTTGCCATCTCCCCAAACGTAGTTGATGATCCATCCCCATACGCATATCTGTACACGCACTGTGTTGATCTTCCACATTTCGAGTCGCCCTTGTCAAAGAACGACCTGCAAGGTTTTGAGTGGCAAGAGACGAACTTGTATGTGGAAGAAGCAAAGGGATTAAAGATTGGTCCGTTTTGAGGGAAACAAGTTTCACATGGTAAGCATTGGATCCAAATGAGGTCACTTCCTGTGTCTGGGATAGCCCATGTTTCAATTGGCGGAGAGCCAATATAGAGTCTTATGAGGTACTCACCTAAACCTTCAAAGAAAACTGGGGGAAGTATATCAGTTTGAGGAGGACGACGTCGTTTATAGCGAGCCATGGATCGAAGCATAGCTTGTCGAGTGAGTTCTGATAGGGTGCTTGAAGAGTTGTAATATGGTGATAATGGTGAATCACGGTGAATAAAGTCGAAGTTAAGGATCAAGGCATTGGTTAGAATCAGAATAGATGATAGCAATAAGAAAAAGAGTAGTGGAAGAGAATGCATGCTTGCTGCTGATTAGTTTGAATTGGGTTGAGGAAAAAGGAGCACGCTGGTGCCTCAATTTATAGGAAGACTTTGGAAAACTTTTGTAGATTTTTATATTGTTATTATATGAGAAATCTATAATTAGCTATCATCACAAGATTTTACATAGGACATAAATATTAAACATAGGGTGAAGGAGCAAATTTACTTTGAAATATTTCATTCAGCAGCGCTAGGTACCCACAAGTTTTTTTTCAATGCAAATTTGCCTTGAAAGTTTGAAATCATAACAGTATTGCCTTTTTCACCATTAAAAATGTTAATGGTCAATATTACTATTTTACTAGTCAACATTAATTTTTTAACGGCAAGAGGCCAAATTGTTATGATTTTAAATTTTCGGAACAAATTTGTACCTAAAAAATTTTTCAAGTGCCTAGGTCAAGGCAAATCTGCCTCTTAAACCTTAAACATGCTTAAGATACTTGCTCCAACCCTATATGTAAAACCCTGCACATGGGTTCTTAATACATTACCTGATAAAATTCAATTTAAGATTTGTGATTCATATAAAAAATGCCCCTTGTTTTCTTCACACACTTAGCACATAAATAATATTCAGTTTTTATGTACCTCTCTCTCCCAATGAACTTCGAACCCTATATAATATAAAACCTCTTAATCATGTTCATATTTTTGGGTATTTTCGTTCTTTGTGCAATATGAGTGCGTTTGAGACTTGTGAAAAAAAATGGACCCAATGCTTACTACCAAATTTTGATCAACAGAATTCAATGATTACGGTCATCATATTTGAATTAAAATTCAACATATGGGGACCACGTTTGTAAATAAATAGTCATGTGATGTCCTTATGTTTAATAAGTCTGGTTAAAATGATTTGCTTTAAAATTCAAGTTATTAATGAGACACTCATTTGACGATAACAAAACCAGAAAAGTATTATTTTGCCGAATAACATTAATTAACTAATTAAATATGTCATAATATATTGGACACATGTTGCTGTGTGTCAACCCAAGATATGCATGTATCTATTCTGCGTTTTGCTTGTCGTGTTATATCTGGCTTCATCTAACCCAAGTCTAACTCAACCCAACTTCTTGCCTTTTCTTTAGTCATATAAATCTCACAACTTGCATTTAACTCTTCCATCCTGAGTCAAAGTTTGTGCTACATTTTTATTATTAAACAAATATTTTTGGCCGTATTAGACGTTGGGTTCACACTAAGTACAAACTTATGTTCTTTTAACCTGAGTCTGTGTACCTTGGTTGGTTCTAAAACAGGCTCAGCCTTAAGATACCCAAGGTCAACCCGAGTTACTTGTTTATCTCTGAATACCTTTTTAAGTAACCCAAGTCAAATGATCATAACCGCTCAAATCAGTACTTCAATGTATTCAATTCAACTCAACCCAAGGTTTATCTCTCTTAGCTCAAGTCATATATTTCATTTCTCAAACTCTTTTTAATGCATTTCGAGTCCGTTGTGCCTAATTAAAAGTTATTCTCATGATCTATCTAATTGTAACTAGATTCTTGTTCTTATGCATTGTGCTTTTACTTTCACATCATAGCGTCATTCATACTCGGTGTTTCTATTCCGATCCATATCTGCTTGATAATATCTTTTGGATATATCAAGTCACTGTGCTTTCACTTATAATATCCTTTTTACTCATCTCAAAAGATGTGCTAAACTGAAGTTACTCATTTTAAGTGTAACTTGATAATGCTTCAACTTGTGGTTAATCTATGATCAGCTCGAGTCAAGCTTATTACCTTTCTTACCCTTCATACCTTTCTAAGTCAACTGGAGTCAGATATGTTTAACTAGAAGTTATCCCCAGTCTCATCTGAATTGTTCAAAGATCTTGATTATTCAAATTATTTTTTTACTTTCACATTCTTACTTGATCCTTCTGCCTATGCATGCTTGATTATATCGTTCGGATACGTCAGGTTCTTGAGCTTTCTCTTCTATCTAACTCGAGTTAAAATGCCTTGTGTCAAAGCAATACTTCAAAAATTTCAATTCTTATTTTATGTCAACTGAAGTTGTTCTAGACCTTCTCTAACTGTGTCAAAATATATTGTGACAAATTAAGACATTAAAACTGTGCTAAGCAACATATTGGGGATATAATGGTTATATCTCGTGTTATCGCTTTTGTCAGAACTTACCACGGTAAAATGTTGCAAGCTAAATGAGAAAAAGATTGTGTCTAACAGCTATCAAATTACCTTCACCTATAAATGCAGAGTCATTCAAAACAGAAAAGAGTGCAAGAAAGGAAAAAAAAAAACCACAATGAAGGATACTGTGCTTAAACTTTGTTTCAGCTATATTGCATTAGAAGCTCCAACACTTGTGCTCTTTGTACTCTAGTGATTGCGATAATAACTTGAGAGAGGAGTATACACAATGTAATAATTTAATATTTGAGAATTACTCCAGATAGAGGACTTTTGAGAGGATATGTTACAAGTTGTAAGGAGTTGAGATTCTCAGGTACCTCACTAAACTAAAGGGATTGTTGTGTCTTCAGTGGTGTCCAGATCAAACTTGTGAGATTGTAATAATTCACAAGTATCTATGTTAAATTTAAGGAATTATAGTAGATTGAAATATTAGAAGGTTTTTGGGTACTTGGCATATATCATTATGGATTGGACTGAATCGGGATAAATCGCAGTTTGCATCTTCTCTTCCCTTATTTCTTTATAGTTCTGACTTAACTAGTTTACATATTTGAATGTGCATTTCTTGTCCATTAAATTTATATTCAAAATTACTTATTGCTTTCACCGTGATGACAAAAAGATCTTGAATATAATTTTTCTGGCTACTCAATTCACCTCTTATTGGGTGTTAGATGATCCAACATTTAAGGCTTTAAGGGTATAATATCATTATCCAATAGAAAATATAGGCTTGTAGAGCTTCATTTTCTCATCATTTAGTCGATGTTAAACTTCTCAACCTGTCATTTTATTCATTGATTCATATATGTAGTTATACATGTGCAACATACATATAATCACAATTATTTTAATTGTTCATATATATTTAATGTTAATAAATATTTACTTAAGTCTTAGAGATAAAAAAGTTAGGATGTTATTCAACATTTGAGCATTTAAGGGTATAATATAAGGTTTGGATGGATGGAGAAAATGAAGGAAGAGAAAGATGGAGAGAAAATATTTTCTCTTTAGGCAAATTATACTTTTTCCCCCACACAAAAGAAGCTTGAATTAATGAACTCCTCGTAGATGTCCAGCTCTACAAAAAAAAAAAAAAACATGATGAACTCCTCATAGAAGGAAAAAGAATATATTTTTCCTTCTATTATTTTCCTCTATTTTAATCTTTTTCCCCTACTTTTCTCTTCCCAACGTAAGGTACGTAAGTGTAGATACTAAAAGTAATATTTCCAATTTGACGAGGGTTTAAATTAGAAATATTACATAATTAAATTTCAAAATTGGCGTGGTCCTCTCAAATTTTCATTGTAAAAACGCCTCTGTCACCCAATCCAAAGAATCATAATTGTATTGGCCCAAAAAAAAATTAACCATAATTGTATTTACACAAAGTTTGGTTACTCGTTAACTTCTTCTGTATTTAAATTTATGGTTAAATTAAGTAAAAATATGACCCAAAAAATAAGTAAAAAGTATGACCATTTCTCTTGAATTCCGTGAAAAACTCCATTTGCTTCGTGGAAGTTTCTTTTCCCTCCCTGAAAAAGTTTGTGAGAGACGATGTCCTCTATGCAGTTATAGGCATTTCTTGCTTTCCTGTAAGTTATAGTGTTCTTGTTATATATGACGAAGGTATTTTGCAATAAAATTAGAAAAAAATTAATATATAAGTTCCTATAATTTCATCTCATTTTCAATTAAATTTCGCAGCTTTTTGACATTTATTGAGTCATTGTAGTTCCTCAATTAGATGTATATACTAATACTTGATAGCATAAATAAATAAGTATTGGAAAAATCATACTCAAATACAAACCCTCAAGGGGACGTCACTGTCCTAAATGAGTATTCTAAAACAGTTTCTTGGAGACATGTCCATTTTTTGGTGCATTCTTATCCACATAGAGTTTCGATATAAACACCGTGCAGGCATTCAAGTAGTCAACGAAAAATGAAATAGAAAAATGAATATTATGTTTTACTACCTCCGGTTCTCAGTTAGTTAATTTGAATATATTAATAAATTAATTAAGTTAGTTATTATAATAAATACAAGTTGATTTTCTTAAAATATTTTTCAATTATGACTACCTTTAAATGCAAACCCCTTAACATGTGTAAATAATAAGAATACTTTAGAGAATGAATTACAAATTTTGGAGATAAAGTGAATTGATATTTTATATTTATAATCAGATTTAATCTCTAATTAACTCTTATATTAATAACCAAAAGTAGTATATCTTTGTCATTTTTTGTTGTTAAAGTGGGTATCAGAGTCATTGACCATTGTCAGCCATGATAGACCTTTCAAATAGCCCCACTAATTATTTTGCTTCCACCTCCAACTTTAATTACCCATACATTCACACCTCCCACTTATTTATCTAATATCGCTCATTTTCTTACAATAAAGCTCAACCTAGAAAGCTATCTTATATGGCGAGTTCAAATGCTCCCTATGTGTATGGTCAGTGCTATTTTTACTACATTGATGGCTCAACATAGTGATTAATATCTATAATTGAGAAAACTATTAATAAGAAATTACAAGGACTTGAATAAAAATTATACGAAACTATAAATACTAATGTATTAATTTTCCTATAAAATTATATTATGGCAAATATTCTTGAATGAAATGATGAAGAAAAAAAAAAAGCAAAGCATGCATTAATACTAATAAGGCCGCAAGTGGGACTAATTCCCGAATAAATAATGAGGCATCTTGCCCTTCAAAGACATCATGAAAGCTAGAACATGGTGGACACACTTCGCACGCAAAAATATAATAATGATTCAAAAGAAATTGATAATAATATTGGAGAAAGAAATAATCTTGTCACAATAATGGAGTTTGTCTTTGTAATTGCATGATCAAGAAAAAAACAAATGTTCCTGCACCAAGTGCCGAATTTCCAATAGTATAAGAGGGCAAAGCTTGCTATGCCAAGGCTTCAAAAAAGTTGGCAGGCCAGTTTCCCATTCAAAGAAGAAAGTGGGAAACCTTATAAAAACAAAAGGAAAAGAATTATAAATGAAAAAGTTTTTATTCCTTAGACCTTACATTATGTTTGCCACCCACTTATTCTCTTCATCATCCATGTCGTCACACTCCTGACTCTACAGTTACGTCACATTCATTTTTCCAACTTCCATCCTCACTTACCAACCTTCCCCTTGTCTCTAGCTAGCTCTACTGCTTGTATAATTATAATTATATATTAGGAAGTTATTTTATAATAAAATTATTTTTATAGCCAGTTCCTTGAGTTGATCGGTTATATATCTATATTATAGTTGAAAAATTTTAAGCTCTGACTCATCTATTAAGAGCTAATTTTCTAGGGGAAAAAAAAACATGTTTCCAATATTATCTTTGATAATGTTTTACTACTTCCGATCCCTAATATAATAGTTAGTAGAAGACTGAGTTTAGTCCTGAATATAGGACGCATTAATCTATTTTGTCACCATACACATATTAAACGAATTCACATAAAAGGGTAAGTTTAATGCAAATTATTTAAGAGGGTACGTAATTTTGAGAAACCAAAAAATGTTTTTGAAAAATAATTAATTTAATTAGTTTGCTTAATCTACCCAAATTAATTAAATAGATCTTATATTAAGAATTAAGAGTAAAATTTTGAAAACATTGATCAGGCAAATAGGCCAAACCTAATGTAAGTCCGTTAGATTAGCTTACAGTGTTCCCACCAAACCTAGCTAGGTAGAAGAAGAACAATAGAAGATAGAAGATAATTAAGTCGGTTTAGAAAATGGGTAGGTGAACTATAAGAAAAATCTCCACTTCTAGGTTAATGAAACGAATCACCCTCTTAATACGATAATCCAGAAGAAATATATGTAAGAGAAGAGAAATTTAAATTAATATATAGTAAATGAAAGTAAAATAACTAAACATAACATTTAGGAAAAATTTAAAAACTATATTATATCAGTATTTTAAAAAGAAAAAAGTATATAGAAAAACAACTTTTTATTTTTTTTCATGTTGCTACAGAAAAAGAAGTAGGAATTTCAAAAGCATAAGGCAATATATATAATTGTAAAAGGAATTATAAATATAATTGAAAGCATAAAGGAACGGTACATATTGGAGAGCATATGAGAAGTTTATAGTGATGACTACATTTGACCATTTCCTTTTCATCATGGAATCAGGGAATATCATTTAGAGCCGGAATTAGGGCCGGCCCTTCAGGGCTGGCGGGCTTAAAAGGGCCGGCCCTCCAGGGCTGAAATTTTAAAAATACCCCAATTTGCTAAGCCCGACCCTTAAGCTACAGGGCCAAGGCCGGCCCGCGGGCTTTTGGCCCGTTTAAGGAAAAATACTATTTTTTTATATTTATCAAATTTTTTTATAAAAATATAAAAATAAACCAATGAAATTATTAATAAAAGACATAAATATGAATAAAATTAAGTCACAAATATAAAATATCATCATATATAAATATTCATCAACATCTAAGAACATCTAAAACATTCATTAACAAGATAACAATATCTAAAAGTTTTATCTATAATGTAATTGTGCAATAAATAAATACTATCATTAATCTTTTGAAACTTCATCATTACTATAATTAATTACTTTTCTTCATAAGTATGCTTTTCTTTCGTAACAAAAATATCAAGTTTTTCTTCTTTATAAGAATTTTATTTTTGAATTTTGCAATCTAACTATTATTTTACTTTAATGTGAGAAACATTGTTGTTGAAACTCATGAATTTCTAATTCAAATTATAGAATCACAAGTTATATAAGTATAAAAATATTCTATTATCAAATATATATATATAGTTTAAAAATATCAACGCATATAATATAAATCAAATCATTATTAAAGTCTAAATTAACCGATTTTTTAAAAATTTAATTGGATAAATTATTGTCTAAAACTAAATTTAATTTTAAAATGATAATAATAACTAAATATTTGAAATATTATTAACAATGTAAAAAATTAATAACATTAATATTATATAAAAAAATTTAAAAAATAAAAAAAATTATAAAAGGGCTTAAAAGGGCCGGCCCGCGGCCCTTCAGGGCCGGCCCTTTTAAGCCCTCGGCCCTCCAGGGCCAGCCCTCCAAGGCTTGTTTCTCATTTTAAGAGAAAAATATCAAGCCCGGCCCTCATAATTTCAGGGCCTAAACGGGCCGGCCTGATGGGCTCGGCCCGTTTTCCCGGCTCTAATATCATTAGGGAAAATGACAGTAAAATACCATATGAATTTCAAAAAGACAAATAAGGCACCTGAAAAAGCAAAATGATAAAGAAGGCATCAGGTACCAATATGGAATTTTGATTTTTAGCCTAAAGACCGAATTGCCCTTATTATGTTTGAAAACTGAGGAGATAGAGAAAGGTAGAAACAGCCTCCTCCCAGCGAAAGCAATCCCCCTACTCGGCGAAAGAGAAACTACCCCCACTTGGCGAAACCAATCCACCTACTCGGTGAAACTAATCCCTCCCCTCAGCAAAACCGAATCCCCCTACTCGATGAAACCAATCCCTCCACTTAACGAAACCGAACCCCCCACTCGACGAAACTAAATCCAAGCTCCTCCAATCATCGAAAGAGGTTCTCCGATTTGCAAGGGGATTTGTATGTAAGGGGATTTGCAAACTATTTTCAGGAAATGTAAAGCTGCCTGATTTTCAAGTATTGTTAAATCATTTGCCCAGAATGTTACTACACGTATAACGAGATTTATAACTCGCGAAGTGAATTTGACCACTTCTTTGAGGGGTTTGACAACCTGTTTTGAGGGGCAGGGCAACTTTTCTCTATAAAAATATAATTCCATGCTGAATTTGACAAAACACATAGTGGGATTTACAACTTTCACAGTGAGTGTTACTACATTTTCAACGGAATTTGTAACCTTTTGTAAGGGGCTGGGCAATGTTTCTGTCAAAAACAAAACAATTCCATGCTGAATTTTACAAAACACATAATGGGAATAACAACTTTCACCGTGAGATTTGCTACTTCTTCAATGGGTTTTGCAACCTTTTGTGAGGGCGTGGGTAACTTTTCTGTCAAAAACAAAACAATTCCACGTTGAATTTTACAAAACACATAGTGGGAATAACAACTTTCACAGTGAGATTTACTACTTTTTCAATGGGTTTTGCAACCTTTTGTGAGGGGCTGGGCAACGTTTCTGTCAAAAACAAAACAATTCCACACTGAATTTTACAAAATACAGATTGGGAATAACAACTTTCACAATGATATTTACTACTTCTTCAATGGGCTTTGCAACCTTTTGTGAGGGGCAGGGTAAATTCTCTATAAAAAAACAATACAATTTCACGCTGAATTTTACAAAACACATAGTGGTATTTACAACTTTCATAGTGAGAGTTACTACTTTGTGTAATGTAATGCCCCATTCACGAAACAATATTTGCCAAAAACCAACAGCCATATAACAGCAGATACATTACATATATTCAAATGACTACACCTAAAGTACATCAAAGTAAACACTGAACCATTAACTTTCATACTAACTACATGTGTAATGGAATGTACCATTCACGTAAAGTATTTACCAAAAACCAGTAGCCATGTGACAGCAAATACATTACACATATTCAAATGACTGCACTCTACTCTTGCGTAGGTTACCAATTTCACCGACAACACTTTACTCCTGCAACGACGGCAATGTGATTTCAGAGAACCTTTTTCGGTGACCGGAGGAGCTTGGATTTAGTTTCTCCAAGTGGGAGGATTGGTTTCTCCGAGTAGGGGGATTCAGTTTCACTAGCTGAGTGGAGGGATTGGTTTCGCCGAGTGGGGGGATTCGGTTTCACCGAGTGGGGGGATTGCTTTCGCCGGGAGTAGGTGATTTCTCCCTTTCTCCATCTCCTCAGTTTTCAAACATAATAAGGGCAATTCGGTCATTAGGCCAAAAATCAAAATTCCAGATTGGTACCCAATGCCTTATTTGTCATTTTGCTTATCCAGGTGCCTTATTTGTCTTTTTGAAATTCACATGGTATTTTATTGTCATTTTCCCATATCATTATCACGCGTTGAGGACTTTAAGTTTGGGAGGAGAAATATATATTGAAGTTAGAAATACATGATCTTTGAAAATCAATGATTTCAATTCATTTTTTGGGTTAGAATTTGTGCTTCAACTGTATACATTTTCAACAAAACAACCATTTAGTCGACGTCAAGTTTTCACGTATCTTTTTAATATCTTTAAATAAAAGTTAATAAGCTAGACATATATTTGTATCTCATTAATCAAGGGAATGGTTAATTAAGTGAATCATAATGTTAAAGAAAGAACGTGGGAACACGTTTCAAACTCATTATAATAAGTGGTAGTAATAATTTATCATTAAAAGAATAGTTTGATCACCTATAATAGATGAATTTTTTGTTTAAGAACTTTTTTGAAGCTAAAAACCATGCTTAAAGGTAAATTAAACAATGAGATATGAAATAGAAAGGAAAGAGGAGACTAAAGCAAAAAACACTTACTTAGAGTGAATAAAAATTATCCTAATTCTAATCACTTAGCATATGTTTAGTGCTCATGATCAAGATTAATCTATAATTTCATCACTACAAAAAGAAAATTTGATGAATGACTTTCATTAATGATTTATAGTATCAATGAAAGTTTCGCTTTCAACAATGATAATTAAAGTTGTCATTGCAACATCTCATATTTTGAGCCTTGAAGTACAAAAAATAGCCTAAAATAAACAGGCTACCAAATTCTTTTTGGCAGAGAGTCTTAGAAATTTTCTAGAAGAATAGAAAGATTCTTAGAGACAAATTACAAAGCGAAAGTTTTCTGGAACCAAGGGATAGAGGGAGATAGAGACTCCGATAAAATCTTAAGGGCCATGTATGAGGAATGATTATGATAATGGACCAAAGATTATGGTAGAGACCTCAATGAGATGATTCTTGAGGTTAAACCCTTGTAAGAACAAAACTGTGATTTTGAAAAATTTTGGGCTGAAAGGGTAAATATGAAAAATAAGCTTGAAATTTCAGAAAAATTTTATAAAAAAGAAAATGAGGTATAAAGGTCCATTTGAAGTTAAAAATAATAAAAATACTCTCAGAATGAGTTTTAAGGAATTTTTAGAAATATGGTTAATTATGAGTTATCTAAACAAGCCTAACTATTTAAAATATGAAGAGGCCTCAAATAATTAGAGAAAAATAGAGATGAATTACTTGAAGAATTATATGAGTTTATAAAATGGGTTTGATTCCCAAATGATGAGAAGGTTGGCTTTAAAAATATTTAAAGCCTAATTATGCTAATTAGAGTCATTATTTGGGAAATTCAAAAAGAAATACTTACAGGATGAGTTTTGGTCTGAGAAAAATTAGAGAATTTTTCTTTAATTAAAGAGAATATATGAGGTAGATAGAGTAAGGAAACATCAAAAAGAATTTTTCGGGATTAAATTATTATGTTATAATCGAGGAAGTCAAATTCAATATGAACTCATCTACTTCCTCATGAATGTGCCATTTGAAGCCATCATGAAGCAATTTATGATGAGAAAAGGAGAATAACTACAAGATAAGGGTAACAGAACATATGTTAGTGTTATCGAATAAGTCAAGACTCGAAAAATTATCCGATACAGTGTAACATTAGAAAATTGATGGAGGAATAACCTAGGGTTATTTTTGGACAAATTTTTTTTCCTATTTTCTCTCTATTTTTGGGGCAATGCTTCATAAGGGGATAGTATTGGAATTTAGAATTTGTTAAAGGGCTAATTGGAAAGGAATTGTCATGGAATTTTAGCATTTGTCAAAGGGCAAAATTAGAAAGGAATTGTCTTGAATTCCAAGACCACAAGGAAGCTTGGAGATGATAACACATGGCAATGGTAATTTTTGTTAGCTTTGAGGGCAAAATAAAGTATTTGGACTTATATGGAGGTTTGGAAAAGATGACACATGGCATTGTAAATCCTTCTAATTCTAAGGGCAAATAATAAAATGGAGATCATTATAAATACCCTGCCCCTCCCCCCAAATTGCATGAAGATTTTGCCGAACATAAAGGAGAGGAGGAGAAATTTTTGCCCTAGAAGAAAAAGAGAGAGAAAAGAAGAGGAAAAGCATGAAGTCCTAGGCCAAACCAAGCTTTAAAACAAGGTAAGGTTATGAATTTTGATGTAGTTTATGATGCTCTATGTATTGTAAAACTTGGTTATGGTCTTTGATGAGTTTTGGAAGCATGAAACCCTAAAGTAATGTGCTGTCCAATATTGATTAATTTATAAAAAGGATTGATTGAAGTTAGATTAATGATTAAGAGGGGGAAAAAAGAGTAAAAATTAAGTGGTTTTGTGATGAAATTATAAAGAATCCAACTTCCCCTTGACATTGTGTAATTTTTGGCCATAGCTGGGGTTTGTGTTAGGGGTTGGGTTTGATGATTTTGATATTTCCAATGTGTTTAGAATGAAAAATTGTGCAGGGTATAAGTAAGAAAGTAAGTTTGGAAGCATTAGAATTGAAAATGAAATTCTGCCCTAAACCTTATAGCTAGTGTTTTGGCCAAGGCTTGTTCATGGGAAAGGAGTTGGATTTTGTTGATTTTGAGCTTGGACAATGAAGATGGAAAGCAAAGGAAGCAAGAGGAGTTAAAGCTTTAAGGTAGCAAACTTTACCCTACTCTTATGTGCTTGGTATCCACTTCCATGGATGGCATATTTGTTAAGTTTATGTGATTTTATGAACTCATGCATTATATATGTAATAATATTTGAAGCATACCATAAGCCCGTGTGATTTATGATTAATGCATAACATAATGACATGTTTCCAAACATATCATTATGTTATAAAAATGTTGAGTTTACAAGCATGTTATGAATGCCAAGTTATGCCATGTATGTTTAGGTAGTAAGATTATCCCAAATCTTAGCCTCCCTTAACCAACCATAATAGATAAAGGATCATGAAGGAAGAATCCATGAAGTAAAGCAAGAAGACTGATAAGGAGAATTGAAGGAATATATTATGTTATGTTACATAATGCCTTATATTGATGTAATCAAGAACATGCCTATTGTCACATCCTGCCGAATTTAGCATTGATATAAGGGATGAAAAATTTGATTAAGGGCCAATAGGGAAAGAAGATTGACTAAGAAAATTAGGCATGGTGTGAGATCCAAAAAGGGTTTGGAGCGACATTTTCAAATTTATCGGTCCAGGAAGGGAAAAATGAGAAAAATTGAGAAAAATTCTAGAAAATTTCATAAAAATAGAAAATTGGTGTATTAGAGGTTTTGGAGCCTCTATGGAGGCCCTAAAAGTGAAAATTATGAAAAAAGGAATTTTTATGAAATTTCCTAAATACGGAAGTTTTTCGAGAAAGCAGTGGAAAATTGAGGAAAATAATTATTTTAAATAGATAGAGGCCTCAATAATTCCCAGAAAAATATGGAAAAATCATCTAAATATTTTTTTGAATTTATAAAATTGGTTTTAGGCCTTGGACACCCCGGAATTAATTTTAGGAAATTTATTTTCCTGCAGTTACACCGATAAAGGCCTAATCGGGAAAAATTCAAAATAAATACCTAGAGGTGGCAAAAAATTCTGAAATTTTCAGGTCATGTTATTATATTAAAATGTGAATTATAATGAAGAGAAATAAATTTTTGGAGGCCTAGAAAAATTACAGAATATTACAAAGTGAATAGTAACCGAAAAAGGTTTCGGAACAATTTGGGATTGTGATTTGGTTTGTGGGCCATCTTTTCAGGCCAGCCCAAACCATTTTTGGGCCCCACATTGGGCCTGAATTAAGCCCAATTTCATGAATAATCTGGACCCTTCATTAAATATTAATAAAATTCAATTTTTGCATAAATATCAATAGGAAAGTTCTGGAGACAAGACACTTGGCACGATCTGAGAATTTGAGGCTTAGATGGCAGCCACATGGCCAATTTTGCTAGCTAAATTTTGGCCATTGATCAAGGGGAGAGGCCAAATTTATTTCTCTATAAATACCCCCTCAAAATACCCAAAAATAGGCAGAAAATTGGTAAAATAAGGGGAGGTGTTGTCCATTTCATTTTTGGAGCTGGAGACTAAATTTGACAAGTGCTTTTAGACAAGAAATCATCAAACTCTAATCAAGGATTCACCAAGGTATGTTTGAGCTTTGGTTTGGTTAAGATTAAAGCTTGTTTTGGTTAGAAAATTGAATTATTTTGGAGGTGTTTTGCTGCCATAAATTCAGTTAACATGCTTATGCTTTAGAGAAGGATAGAAACCTTAAATATGATATGGAATAAGCATGTTTAAAGGGTATTTGGATTGACTTTTGGAAGAAAACCAAGATAGGGTCCTTAAGGGTTCATTTTGGCCACTATGCTATCTTGGGGTAGGAGTTTGTTTTGATGTATTTTGATGATTCCAATGAGTTCAAGAGATGTTTTTATGTAGGAATATACTAAAGGGAAGTGTTTGAAATCATTGGAATCAAAAATAAAATTTTTGGAAAATATGGACCCCTATTCGGCCCAACTTAAATGAAAAGGAAGGAGTGTGATTTTTATAAATCTGACTAGATATTTGGATTCTACATGAAAAATTGTGTAGGAATGGACTAAGAGATTGATGGAAACAAGAGGGAATAATTATGTTAAAAATTAAAGAAAAAGCGGAATTAAGAACTTTTAAGGTTAAATGTTGTATTCAAATTGAATGATTATTAATGTGGCTTGAAATTACACTTAAATTGATAGGTTTTGTGGAGGAAATTCAAGGACATCATAATTTACTTAAGGAGGCCGAATTGCATCAAGGATTAAGAGGTAGCATTGAATTATAATTTGATTGTTTATTTTGCTTGTTTAATGTGATTATGTTGCTTGCTTGAATTGAGGAATTTATGTGGTGAAAATGATTGACTTTATGACATTGATTGTGCTTTGGCCAAATGCATAGAAACATATCAATGTGAAATTGTTGATGTTCCTCTTTTGGTATGATGCAAACTATGATTTTATGTGACTTGAGGATGTCTTGAAGTTTTATAACATGTCACATTATACTTGCTTCATTTACATGATGATTGTAATTCATTGCTACTAAGATTTCAATGAAATCTCACTCTTCTCAATGTATAAACAATAATAGGAATCCCAGGTGGTGTTACTAAGGGTAAGGAGAAAGGAAAGGGATTCACTTGAAGGATGAGGGAGCTTATGTTATTGAAATAATGTTTTGTAATTATATGTTTTTATGTATTGTTGTAAACTATGTTGAATTATTATGTCAATGATTAAGGATAAGTACATGTGTGAGTACATGTCACATGGTTGAGAAAAGCTAGATGAAAGGAAAAGAAAAGAAAAGGCAAGAATGGTATAAAGAAGGGATAAAAGTTGACTTTTTGGGAGTAAAGTTTGACTAACATGACTTTGAGCAATTGGACGAATCTAGATCTAAAATTTTACATGCTTATAGGTCTCATTTTTAGCTTTAAAAAAAGTGGTAATTCATTAAATTTAGAGTTTTGTGCTAAGAGTTATGCCTTTCCAAAGTTGGGCTAAAATACTGAAAATTTGAAAATTAACCATATGAACAGTACACTTTGTTGAATTTTCTGGTGCTTTTCTGGATGGAATTGAATCCAATTCTATAAAGAAATCTTAGCAAGCTTTAAGGAAAAATTGGAACCATCTTGTTTCACTTTTTTTAGAATTAGTTATGAATTTTCAAAGTTGACCAAAATCAGATGAACAGTGTATAAATAGACTTAAATGTAAAGTTTTGAAATTAAAATTTTTCACTCGGAAACGTCGGAAAATATGTTATAATAGTTCCAATTGATGTATAATGGAATAATAAAGGAGGTGTAACACCTATTGATGTTATTTAATAATGAATGATGATGTTGGCATGTAAGATTGAGTATAGTAATGCAGGAGACTATTAATGAAATGTTGGAAAGGTTTCATGCAAGAAAATGATTGTTTATAGCATGTCAATTTCAACTGAAGGGATAACCATTTCAACATAAAGTAACAAAATTGAGAAAAAGCAAAAGTGAAGCAAACGAATGATTCTGTCGTCCATAAAATTTGATGAGTAACTAATATAAATCTTGAGCTTTATGAGTTGTAGATCACTTCAAATAGATGCGTGGGTTAAAAGATATGATTTTCCAAAGTTAGAACAGAAAAGCTATGAAGTACTGTTTTAACAATATGAATAATACCACTTCACATATTTTAATGTATTAAATAAACAAGTAAATGAGTCAATGAGTATTTTTTCCTTATAGAGATTGGAGACTTGAATAATCTCAATATGATTTTTATAATTAATTATGAATTTTTAAAGTTGGACAAAATATCTGAAATTACCAAATGAAGAGTACCCCGATGATCAAAATGTAAAATTTTAATTTACAGGCTTAATTCACGATTAGTCTGAAGTGTAATGCTTTCGAATACATACTAAAAGGGGTAAAATGACGGATGTTTCAGTCACAGAAAATATGACTTTCAGTGGTGATTTTTAAACTCACCAATAAACTTTTACCTTTGGATGCAACAATTAAAGTCGTCAATAAAGTTAGACTTTTTGTTTCTTTGTTGAGCCTAAGGTATCCACTATCAGTGGTAGTGACTAATTCCGTCACACCATAAACTTAAATTTTTTGTCATAACCCGAAAATATCACCATAGAAAGCATGGTTTTTCTTAGTGTTCTCTATGTCACCAACAAATGTAATTTTTTTATTTGCTCAAATCTAATGGTTTATATTTGAAGAACACTAAATATATTATTTATTAAAAAAATAAAATGAGGCAATAAATGTGTGTCTCCTCGCTTCAATTTCTCTCCCTCTCTCACGCTCAGATCAAGAAGAAGGGAAAAAGCACTTGGTCAAAACAGAAGACAAGTTAATGAACATAATAGGCCAAACTAATTCAAATAATTGTTTCCAATACTATCTTTGAAACTGCTTTATTTTGGAAACGTTGGCGAGGCAAATAGTTCAAAAGTAATGTAAAGTTCGTGAGACTAGCTTGTAGTGTTCCCACCAAATCCAGATAGAAGAAGAATGCTGTAACAGCCCCCGTAAGAATTAGTAAATAAACATTTTCAAAATGATAATTAATTCTTTAAAGATCAATAAATAAAAAAGAGTTAGCCAAAAACATTTAGATAGTAACTATGGTAGGAAGAATAAATCATATAATTAAGAACTACTATAGTTATATAAAAGACCTCACTAATCACTTCAAAAAGTCAACCATGATAGGAAGG
Source organism: Neltuma alba (assembly GCF_004799145.2). Lineage (NCBI taxonomy): Eukaryota > Viridiplantae > Streptophyta > Magnoliopsida > Fabales > Fabaceae > Neltuma > Neltuma alba. Next base: position 16,096 of record NW_021636070.1, on the reverse strand, counting down.
ATAAAACTAATCAAATAGAAATCTACTATAGTTATTAACAATTGATATCTTTAACAGAGTAGTAGCTACTATTCTAGAATAGTAAAGATAATTAATGAAACAAGAAATAATCAACACTTCATTTTTCACGTATGTATCAAATCCATCAGCAATACTATGGAATCTCAAAATACAATTAAAGCCAGTTATAAATGGGTTAGGGCCTTTGAAGCCCGTCAAAATAACAGTCACTACCGCTCATAACAATCGCAACCAAAATAAAAGTCACATATGTCTAAAAGGCTCCGCCCAACAGCACAATTCCATAATGCAGCAAAAAAGTTAAAATTGTGTTAAGTATAACAAAAAGGCCCTAAAGTTTGCCAATATACATCAATCAAGACATGCATAACAAAACAGAGGCTATATAGAGTGGAAAGGGAAACTCAAGCCTCAGACAACTTCCCTTTAGACCAATACCTGAACCCTCGCTTGAAAAATATTAAATAACCACGAGATGAGTCAAATTGACTCAATAACCACAATTCCAATTCAACAAGTATACAGAGAGTGATTACAAGATAGTTAACCAGGCAAAGTACAATTTCAAATAACATATAGGATAAACATCTTTACAGAAAACAATATATAATAATTCAAAAAGTAACATGCATGCACAAAACTTCATCAACTATCCTTATAACCTCCTTGTAACCTCTGACAGAACCCATGGGCTATTCACACATAACAGGATTCGTCTCTTTAACAAGACTGCACCAAGCTCTCCAATAATAAGATATAACTCATCCAAAAGTTACAGAGCTCATATCGAACCATGGGTTCCCTTTCCTTGGAATACGGAAAGGTGTCATGTCCCTTGGGCTGACCCTTGACCTGGCCAAAGGAAGGGTGATACCGAGGGCCCTAAAAATGTTAAAGTCAGCCGCTGGGAGCCAAGTGGCGGCTATACCATGTGGTATAAAATGATCAAACCTCTCACAACTACATTTCAGCACAACCCAATACAGCTCCATAAGCATTCCAACCATCCAATTCCACACAATCCAATTTCATAAAGTATTCTCATATTCAATAATCAAATTTTGTTCATCATCAACAAGATAATCACAAGATAAAATAATTCATGCCCACTTAACTAATAAATTTATCAAAACATAAATTTTCATATATATATATATATTTTCACTCTTTATACATAAATCACCATAACATATAATGATAACATTTATAATATTAACACATGCTTATAATCACATCAACAAGCATACAAGGTAAATTAGAAAGTGGTTACCTCAAGTTCTTGACACAAGAACTAAAAGTGGGAGGATTCAAGACTCAAGAGCCCAAACCAAGCTCACTCTACAATAGTAAATTTATAAACATATATTAATAAAAAAACTAATTAATATAACATTAAATAGTTTATTAATTAAATCCCCATAATTGTCTCACTTAAATAAAATATCTTTAAAAAAATATAATTCATCTATTCCTCCAAACATCCTTCCAAATAACAATTCCTAAAACTTCTTAACTCTATTCCACTTATCAAAATTATTAATAAGGTAGTTCCTTCCAAATACTCCAAAAATTTCCCAAAAGTACTTACTTTAATTCTAAGAAAATAGCCATACACTAATCATTCCTCATTTCATCATTACAAATCTATTTCCTTCTTCCATTAATCACCTCTCACTCATTAGGATCATTAAATTTTAGCATTTCCCCCCAATTTACTCCAAACACCCAACTTCTACTAGTTAAAGTCTCTCCAAAAAATCATCAACATTCCTATTTCAACAAAAACCCTCAAAGTTCAAGTATTGAATCCTTAATATAACCTCCAATGAACTAAACTAAAAGATAAATTTTGAAATTAATATCATCATTAACACCAATCACAATTTTCCAACCAAACCCAAACTTATATTGCCTCAAATCAACCATCTAACTAAAAATCTAAGTTATAAGGCTTCTATTCTAACCCCATAAGCTCTATTAATATCATAATAATAAATTAGAATCTTCAAATATCAACAATCTATCAAGCCTTAAAAATTTATTCTTCTGCCATAAACTTAGAAAAATAAATAGAAGAAGTTAAATAGAGAAAATAGGAAGAAAATGGCTTACGTAGATAACTTAGATGAGACCAAGTAAGATCCCTTTCTCTCTCGCACTCTCTACCTCCCTCTCACGGTCACTCTATCTCGCGATGGACCAGAGGAAAAGTGAAGACGAAGCAAAAAGAAGGCCCACTGGACAGGAGAAGAGGCAATGAGTACGAGCGTCTGCTTTTAAAAAGTGTCAAGTGTAGGTCACGTGCCCACACTTGATGCCTTAATATTTTTTTTTTAAAAGAAAAGAGGCACGGGGAATTACCCCCCTCCCTGCTTAGGCATAGTGTGCCACCCACTTTCCATTTTTATTTTTATTTCAATATTTATATAATATTTTTTATTTATATAATTTTTTTATTTTTAAAAAAATGAAATGTTACAAATACATTATGAGTTTCATATTAGGGAGTCTCACAAATGTGACAAGGTTTATAAATCCAAGAAGCTCTCCCTCCTGATAAGCTAGTATTTTGGGATTGAACTCTCGCTTTAGATTTATGTTCATAACACATAATAATAGAAAATAGAAGATAGGATTAACTGAAAGAGTTGATTTAGAAAATGAATGGATGGGTTAACTTCAAAAAAATATCAACTTATAATTTAATAAAACTAAACCCTCATACAATAATCACTACAAAAATGTGACTTTTGGCAATAACAATAAAAGTCGTTGTTGAAAGCTAGACTATCAGCAACGACAATAATAGTCACTGCTGAATGCAATACTTTTAGTGGCAACTTTACATAGTCACCGTTGAAAGTGAGACTATCAGTGGCAACAATAATAGTCACTGCTGAATGTGATACTTTCAGTGGCGACTATAACAATCACCATTGAAAGTTTGACTTTCAACAAAGACTATAAAATGTTGCCACTAAAAGTGACACTTTCAGCAGCAACTATAATTGTCATCGTTGAAAGTCAGTGTCATTTTTTCAGTCATTTCTTTATCATCGATTATTATAATTTTTTTCATTTTTTCTTTAAATATAATATTTAACATATCAAATTATTAAATGTGTTATTATATAATGAAGAAATAAAATAAGATAATTAATAAATTTCCATTTTCAAAATTTTTTGTGCTTAAATTAATAATTTAATTTAAAAGGAATGATACATCACTAATATATGTATTATTTTTTTATTAAAGTAGTACATATAGCCAAGGTATAAATGTTCCAAATTTAATGTCTTCATTATTGGTGTGTATACTTAAAAACAATTGTTTTAATAATTTGATATATAAAATATAAAAAAGGATGAGTAAATTTTAATAAGATTCCTTTTTTTAACTTATAATCAATTGATGAGAAGAAATATATAAAACTAGCTCAATAGGCATAAATATTCATAAATTTAATCAATATATCTTTAAATCTACACCTATTTAATTAGAAAATATGCACCTATGGAGTATTTGTGTTTCCATCCAGGTTTTCACAATCACACATCAAGAAAAAAATTGAAGAAAAACACTTTGATTCAAAAGAAAAAGAACAACTAGTTAAATAATAGTACCTCTGGTCTTAAGTACAAGAGCTAGTATAAGAGTTTGTTTCTTTTTTTGTTTTGAACATAAGACACAATCTACTATATCTCCTAATTTTATAATTCCTTTTTCAAACTCTCCTTTTACAGATTAAGGAGTATTCATTAAGAGATAATTTCCAATACAAAATAACCAAAGGTGTACTTTAGAGAAATCAACACATGTTTTCATACAAACAACTAAGTTAAGCAATTTTTTAATCTTTTTATACCTATATAAAACTTATTTATAAATATAAAACATATAATTAAGCCTACAAAATTTTAATAAATTTATCCTCAGGTCATATGATTTTTTTTCCTTTACACCTTAATCCAAACATCCCTATAAATAGATTAGATATATACATATTTTTGTCTAAAAAATATACTAAACATATTTATATGATATTATACAATTATTTATTACTATCTTGAAATATCAATATAAATCATACATTTATTCTACAATTTTTAATAAATTAATAGTTAAGAAATAAAAAAAATAAAAACTGAAAATAAACTCTAAAAACTTACCAATAAATTCATAGAAAAATATATAATTAATTTAGATGGAAAATAAATTTTAAAGCAATAAAAAAATACATATGACATAATAAGGTATTTTTTTATTTTGTATAATATTTTTATTTTAAAATTAATATATTAAATAATATTATCCACTGAATATAAATAATACATTCTCGGCCAAAAAAAATATAAATTATTGAATGTATTGTATTATATTCATTATATAAATATTTTAATTTATTCAAAAATAATATCATAAATATTATATCAATATATATTAATATTATATTTTATATATATTGATATAAATATTAACATTAACATATACGTTAATATGGGTATAGTTTAACGTATTTAAACATTAATATTTATATATTTATATCAGATATATATTAGTAAACATATATTGTAAATAATATCATATATGTGTGTATTTAATATTCCGATAAAAAGATGGGATTTCATCACAGTTCATATAGCAGGAGGCTCAAGACTACAACAAGGTTGTCATGGGTTCAAATATGGAGAAAGTGCACTTAGGAGGTGAAAATATTGAGCTACGACATGGCCTGACACATGATGTGGTGATGTGGCAAGTGGGTGAATGATGTGGCGTAATGTGGCAGGTGGTTGATGATGTGTCATTATTAATTTTTTTTTGCCACTTTTAGCGGCGACAAAATATCACCGTCGAAAGTCACTTTCGGCTGTGACATCCAGAGTTGCTATCAAAAGTCACATTTAGTAGTAGCACATGGGGTCATTGCTGAAGGCACCTTTTAGTGGCAACAAATTTTACTGTTGAAAGTACACTTTTAGTGGTAACTTATTTTGTCACCGTCAATTAATATTAGTGACAATCACTACTGCAGGAAACTTGGTGACGAACAAAAGTAGCTACTAAAAACCTTCAGCGGCAACTTCTGTAACCACCAAAAGTCAAATTTTTTGTAGTGAATCCATGAGAAATATATAAATGGGCTATGTGGAGATAGAAACAATAAGTTTTTCATGCCTTTGCATCCACAAAAGGATACAACACATAAAGGGCTTGAAAAATACAAATGAGGAATGGATTTTTGATAATCATGTGCTGAAAAGGATGGTGTCATCTTACTACCAGGAGCTACTTAAAAGTAACTTAAGCATCCCTATTTTGGGTATACCCTAAATTGTTTCCGCTTTTAATCTCTATTGAAGATATTTACTACTACAAAAAAGAGTTTTTACAATGCTAATTTACGGCAGTTATTAGAAAAAATACTGTAAAAAATATGATGGTGGCATTTCTATAATTATAAGCATACTTTTAAAAGCGGTTACGGTTTTCCTAAAAACCACCGTAAAAAATACTTTTAACGGTGGTTTTTTAAATAACCGCCGTAAAAAGTCTATCAGAATTTTAAAATCCATCACGTAATAGTTTTCACTTTTCAGAGTCAGAGCTCATAGTCTCCCATTACCGTCTTCACTTGATTTTCTCCCTCCTCCTACCTTTGTCGGCGTTTATTCTTTGCTTCTATCATCTCTACCCTGTTCTTCCATCACCGTCGCCGTCGTCATCGTCTCATCCTCTTTATTCTTATTTGTGAGTTTTTCACCTCCATTCTTTCTGTGAATTTCATAGTTTTTGTGGTTTGATATGATTATTTTCTTTGGTTAAAAATATGATGTTTAATCTAGGTTTAAAGAGATCTAATTTTTATCAGATCTGAGTCTTTGATTTTATCATATCTTTATTAAATCTCAGTGGCTTCAATTTGGTGGTTGAAGGTGAAGCTAAGTGGCACTATTACGGCAAGAAAGAATCTATGTTTGCTCCATCAGAATGCTTTTAATTGGTGATAGATTATTGGTTAATTGATTTTCAGACCCCTTCCTTTGAGGCTTTGTTCTCCGGTTCCATCTTGATCAACAGGATGAAACGTAGACTAAAAAAAAAAACTTTTCACAGCGGTTATTTATATAACCGCCAATAACCGCCGTGAAAAGTCACATACCACTAAGGGTGGGAATAGGTCAGGCGGCCTGTCAGGGGCCTGTGGCCTGGCCTGTTAAGGGCCTGGTCTAGCCTGGCCTATTTAAATATAGGAACAGGCTCAGGCCTGTAAAAAGGCCTGTTTGCCTTATCAGGCCAGGCTCAGATTTAAAAACAAGCCTGTTAGGCCTGTCAGGCGGCTTGGGCCTATTATTATTTTTTCAGAGTTAAAATTGTAAATTAAGCTACAAGTGAGAGTGTGAGACCTAGGTCATATTTGCTTCTTCCATTCTGCGAATCTTCTTGGTCTAAACAGCGCACCAGCCCCAGATGCTCACCTTCACAGTGGACCGCCTTTGAGCCACCAGCCACCAACCACTCGCCACCCCTAACTCAAAGACTCACGGTCACAGTTACACCAAGCGAACCATTGAATGATCTAAGGCCGAACCGTCTAATGGTCGCACGCCCCTGATTTCTTCCATTCTTCTTCGCTAGTCGACGCTGAACAACACACCGGAGGCTCACAGCGGACCGTATTCAGAGGCTCACAGCAGTACATTCATTTTCGCTTGAATCGATTGTCCATTGATTCACTTGATCTCTTCTTCCATTCTTCTTCGCTACTCGCTAATTGATACACCGAGTTTCCAGAGGCTCACAACAGATTGCATTCAGAGGCTCACAGTCACAGTCACAGCTGAGCATTCAGCTGGTTGCACCGTCGTGCACACCGGCACACACATAGTAAGTCGCTACCTTCCGTTCTTGTCACCTTGCAACTCTGAATCCCAAACTTTCTGCTATGGATTTGTCATAGAGCTGGGTTTTGAATTAAATTCTGCTATAGTCGCTATGGATTTGTCGTAGAGCTGGTTTCTGTATAATGAAAATATTGTTTAAATATCTGAACTCTCCTGAATACTTGAAACTCTGGTTGGAGATTCTCTGTGTAATGTGTATGAACGCTGGAGAAATTAAATCCCGGTGTGAGAACCTATTAATATATTAATCTGTGAAAATATCTCCAAACCTTAAGTTTTATGAGTATTTTGCGTTAATAAATTTCATTAACACACAACAATCCCACTCTAATGCTACTACTGCTACTTCTAGTACTCGTTTTCTGTGATGTGCCTGCCTCTCGCTTTCTACTTTGACAGCTAGCTCAGAGGTGTTTGTTTGCTCCTTATTATAAATTGACCATTTCCCGACTTCTCTTCCCCGTTATACTTCACTGCCTCCCATTGTTCCTATTCGTTGCGGCCTTTTACTTCTAGAAATTCGGCGTTCACCACCTCATAATCAGAAACAACTACTCTGTCTCTTTGATTACTTACACTGTGCCAACACACCGCCTTCAATGTAATGGGTCCGGATCCGGTCAATATTTTTCCCCATATGACAATATTATAATTAGTTTCAAGTGGAAAGTCATGCATGCATGTTCTCCTTTTCTTCGTTTTGTTTTAGCTACTGTTTCTGCTTAATATATATTTTTAATTTTATGTCCGGACGCGGAGTTAATTAGGACCCACATGGGCATTGAGCTTTTTCTACAAATTCGTCAGTCAGGGCATCTAGCATACATCCTTGATTGTTGCGTTTATTATTCATGTATGTAAACACAATGTCATATATATGGACAGATTATCCTTGATGCATGATCACAGATAAAAATAAATTATACCACACCTTCATTTTTTAGATACTTCAGTTAATCTATTTGATATATATATATATATATATATATTATATTACTCGTGCATCGAACCTATTATCACCAAAGGTACAAATTTTGAATTCTAAAAATAATACCATTTCGTGTATTTATTAGTTATTAAATTTTATTGTGATCTAATACATATTTGATTTCGTCTTCTCAGGTGCTTGAACAAGAAGAAGAAATTGTGTTGAAGATTTAATGCTTTGTGGTTTGATGATTTGTTGTAATTGTAGCAACTAGCAAGAACAAATTGTGTTAATTTGATAATTTTATATTTTCTCTGTTTGTATTTTAGATAATTTGGGTTGAGTTATTGTAATTTTAAATTAATTTATCTGTGTTTGCAATTTGTAAAAAAAAAAAAAAACAGGCTGCTTAACAGGCCATAGGCCATGCCAGGCCTGATTACAAGCCAGGCTCAGGCCAAGTAAAAGGCCTTTCACAGGCCGCAAGCCAGGCTCAGGCCAACAGGCCTCACCATAAGCTGAGCCTGTTAAGGGTGAGGCTTGGCCTGGCCTAGCCTATTTCCATCCCTACATACCACGGTGGTTCTTAAACCGCCGTGAAATCCTCTACATTTTACGTCGATGGCCTAGATGTCACTCTCAAAACCACCATAAAACGCTCATTTTAACCGCTGTTAAATGTTTTTTTTTGTAGTAGTGATTGCGAGTCTAGTGGCGAAGGTTAGTGATGAAGAACTTAAGGAAACTGTTTTTTTTTTTTTTAGCTTGGTTCTTTCAAAGCAATGGAGCCTAATAGGATAAAAGCTCTTTTCTACCATGGATGTTGGAACTTGCACTAAATTGGTTAAAGACTCTGCGCATAATTTGGTGAAAGAAATATTCAAGAACCCCCACAAGATTGAGGCTCTTAATAGTACCAACTTGGTTCTTATTCCCAAATAGATGAAGGATTTCAAACCCATACCTCTCTGTAATGTTAGCTAGAAGATAGAAACGAAGGCGATTTGCGCTATATAGACTCAAAGTAACTACGGGAAAATGTGGGAAATCATCAGTGCACCTTTATAGCAAGCAAACATGTATAGTAGTAATAATATAATTTATGTGAGAAGTCGTTTACTTTATTAAGTTTAAGAAGCAAAAAAAAAAAAAGGTCGGGTGGCAGTTAAAGTACACCTGGAAAAGGTGTACGATCGAATTGAATGGTCCTTCATCAATGACACAATCAGGAAAGTGGGTCTTCTATGGAAGTTGTGAAGTAATCATGTCTTATATCACTTTCTCTGATTTCAAGATTTTATGAAATGGGGAAGAAACAGAAAAATTCACCTCCTTTAGAGGAATATGCTAAGGTGATTTGGTCTCTGCTTGTATTTTTATTTATATCATTAAAGATGTAATTGATGATGGTAGGATTGATAACTTGTTGAAATTCCCAGTAATTTGGCTTATTTCCTCACTCTTTTGTGATATTTGGAATCCAAATAATGCATATTTACTCCCTTTAACCAAAGAAATATAATTTGAAAATTTGAGGTTTGATTTGACCTAATTCGTAGGGATTATTTGTGCAATTCTCACTACAAAGAAAGATAGTATTTCACAGTGGTTCCAAATAATTGCTACTGAATTATGGATTTATAGCAGTTTTGCAAAAACTACTACTAATATGCATTGGTTTGACCGCAAAGGACAATGTTAGTAGCAGTTTTTTTGTGTATTAGTGGCAATTTTTCGAAAACCATAGCAAAATTATGATGCGCAAACTTTGTCCCACGTGGTGGGAATAGTTGTATGGAATTACATGGTGTAAGCTTTGGTTTTCAAAAACATTTTCTTAAAATTGCTGCAAATACATTATGTTTGTAGTAGTTCTCATAGAACCGCTATGAATGTTTTTGAAATTTGTTGGAGTGTGGTTTTAAAAAAATCATTGCAAATGCATTACGTTTACAATAGTTCTAAAAAAGAGAAAAAAGCATTTGTAGTGGTTTTGCTAAGAATCACTGCAAATGCAAATAATTGCAATAGTTTTTGAACTGCTACAACTAAAAACTACTGCAAAAACCTCTATCCAAACTGCTGCTAATGTCACGTAGTTATTATAAATACCCCTCCCCTACATCTCATTTGTTCTTTTCTTTTCTCGTTGTTCTTCCCCGTCTTTCATCTCCTCATTCCTCCCTCTCTTTTGCTTTATTAGTTTATTAGTGATAAACAAAATAAAAAGTTTATTATTTAATTTTGTTTCTTATGTACATTTATTATCATACTTATATATTCTTTTAACTTTTTGTATCTCTCTTGTGGATTCTCACCACAAGACAAATATTCATCCTTCTATCTTCTAAACATTTATTACTCAATCATATAAATATATACTTAAAAATTATTTCTCACATATTTAAATAATTTTTTATGGAAAACATATTTAAATAAGTAAATCATAGTATATAATTACATATACAAGTAACAAAGTGGATAAATAACAAATAATAATTTGACAATAACTTTTTTTGTGCATTTGCAATGGTTATGTCAAATTTTTGGTGAAAATTTTAGAGGCATATTTTGCAGTGATTCTGAAGAACCGCTGCAAATTAAAAAGAAAAAGAACAGTTGTAAATTCAAAAAAAAAACTGCTACAAATTAAGCACTTTAATGTCACCTCTGACTTAAATTTGTATCAGTTTTTGACATCCATGTGTAACGATTTCTAAATTTTGTAGTAGTTTTGACTACATTTGCAGTGGTTTCTTTATTTTGCCACGTCCATTTTAGTAGTGATTCTAAAAGCCATTACAAAAATATTTATAACATTTAAAATGGCTGAAAACGCAAAAATAACTTATGCAAAACATTGTTTTTTTTTTTATAGTGTCTTGAAAGATTTGTTGTGTAGGAGAAGGATAGGAGCTAGAAGATGGACCTTAGAAAGAGCTTTTAGCTTGGCTAGAAAGATTAGAGGTAAATCATGAAAGCAGAGCAAGCAAGGAATGAAGCACTAAGTGAAAGAGGCTTTTTTTATAGTTTCTTATGTACATTTATTATCATACTTATATATTCTTTTAACTTTTTGTATCTCTCTTGTGGATTCTCACCACAAGACAAATATTCATCCTTCTATCTTCTAAACATTTATTACTCAATCATATAAATATATACTTAAAAATTATTTCTCACATATTTAAATAATTTTTTATGGAAAACATATTTAAATAAGTAAATCATAGTATATAATTACATATACAAGTAACAAAGTGGATAAATAACAAATAATAATTTGACAATAACTTTTTTTGTGCATTTGCAATGGTTATGTCAAATTTTTGGTGAAAATTTTAGAGGCATATTTTGCAGTGATTCTGAAGAACCGCTGCAAATTAAAAAGAAAAAGAACAGTTGTAAATTCAAAAAAAAACTGCTACAAATTAAGCACTTTAATGTCACCTCTGACTTAAATTTGTATCAGTTTTTGACATCCATGTGTAACGATTTCTAAATTTTGTAGTAGTTTTGACTACATTTGCAGTGGTTTCTTTATTTTGCCACGTCCATTTTAGTAGTGATTCTAAAAGCCATTACAAAAATATTTATAACATTTAAAATGGCTGAAAACGCAAAAATAACTTATGCAAAACATTGTTTTTTTTTATAGTGTCTTGAAAGATTTGTTGTGTAGGAGAAGGATAGGAGCTAGAAGATGGACCTTAGAAAGAGCTTTTAGCTTGGCTAGAAAGATTAGAGGTAAATCATGAAAGCAGAGCAAGCAAGGAATGAAGCACTAAGTGAAAGAGGCTATAATTGCAGATAAGTGTGAAGCTGAGGAATAGAGGAGGAACACACCGTTAATCTTTTCCTTTTCTCACAAGCGATCGTTTCTACAAATCCTAGTCTCACAAACCAATGGCTCTCACTCACTGTCATACTCACTGTGCATTCCTTGCTAAACCTTTTGTTGAAGGTTTCATTCAGGTAGTTGTATGTTGTAGCCTTCAGTTTTTCACCCTATCAATTCTTTCCCCTTTCTTCCTTTTACCTACTCCGCCATCGTCTCTAGAGCAATAAAACCACGGGAGACTTCTTCCTCTACTCCATTTGAAGCGAGCTCTTTATTGGATGAAAAAGATAACCCAGTAAACCGCCTAACCCAGCGGTTTACCCGGGTTACGGCTGGTTCCCGCTGGGTTAGGCCGGTTTATGCCGGGTTACTGATCATCCGGTTTAGGCAAGGGACCGGACCGGACAAATGGCCGGTTTGCTAGTTTCCGGTCTGAACCGGCCGATCCGGTCTGGTTTTCATTTCCATGCTATATAGTCAATTGTTCTTCTCTGTTATCGTCTTTGTCTACTACCACCGACAGCCCACAATAATGAAACGGCAGAAAACCATCCCAACGCGTTTTCCATCATTCCCTCCTCCCCCTTAAAGGTGGGAATCAGGGCCGGCCCGGCCTTTCAGGGCTAGCGGGTTTAAAAGAGCCAGCCTTTCAGGGCCGAAATTTTAAAAATACTCCAATTTACTAGGCCCAGCTCTTAAGTTAATAGACTCAAGGCCAGCTCGCGGGCTTTTGGCTAGTTTAAGAAAAGATACTATTTTTTATACTTCTCATATTTTTTTATCACAAAAATGAAAATAAACCAATAAAATTGTTAATAAAAGTCATAAATATGAATAAAATTAAGTCACAAATATAAAATATTATCATATATAAATATCCATCAACATCTAAGAATATCTAAAATATTCATCAACGAAATAACAATATCCAAAATTTTATCTAAAGTGCAATTGTGTAATAAATAAATATTATCATTAATCTTTTGAAATTTCATCATCACTATAATCAATTACCCTTCTTCATAAGTATGTTTTTCTTTCGTAACAAAAATATCAAATTTTTCTTCTTTATAAGAATTTTACTTTTAAATTTTGCAATCCAGCTATTATTTTACTTTAATGTGGAAACATTGTTATTGAAACTCATGAATTTCTAATTCAAATTATAGAATCACAAGTTATATAAGTATAAAAATACTCTATTATCAAAAATATATATAGTTTAAAAATATCAACGCATATATAATATAAATCAAATTATTATTAAAGTCCAAATTAACCCACTTTTTAAACATTTAATTGGATAAATTATTGTCTCAAACTAAATAAATCAAATCATTCTGTAAAATTTAATTTTAAAATGATAATAATAACTAAATATTCGAAATATTATTAACAATGTAAAAATTAATAATATTATAATTATATTAAAAAAAATTTAAAAAACAAAAAATTATAAAAATGGTCTAAACAGGCCGGCCCTTTTAAGTCCTTGGCCCTCCAGGGCCTGTTTTTCATTTAAGGGGAAAAATTTCAAATCTAGCCCTTATAATTTCAAGGCATAAACGGGTCGACCCGACAGGTCAGTCTGTTTTTCCGGGCCGAACCCCCGACATCGAGAGCAACCCGGGCCATCGAAGGACGCAAAGATGCAGCCGTAGCACCCCACCGACAATCAAGACATCAGCATTAAAGATTTTGAGATGGGGGCACTTTGACATCGACCTTTCCCTCCAGGTAATGATGATTGGGTCGAGGAGGAGGGGGTGGGGCATGAGCAGCCGCGGCCTTAGCCGCAGCATCGTTCGGGTGTTAACATAGTGGGCTGGTATTTATTTAGTTTATTATTTCAATAATTTTTGCATACTTTATATATAATTTGTTTTTCAATTTTATTGTGCAGTCAATGCTGGGAACCCACAAATGAGGAGGCTAACCGTGAAGGACGTCCACTTTATGCAGGAGGCCCGTGTAATTGTGCCTATGCATGATCGCATGAGGCAACCGAGAATTGGGCGATCATCTGATCAACCGGTACTTGTCTTATTTAGGCGGGCTATGCACCAACTCCCCATCTACGTATCTAACTAGCACAAGATGCCAGCTCAAAAAAGAACGATTGCTTGGGAGTGGTGGTCAAGGTAGGTAATTATTAGCTTTTGCTTGAATTTAATTTCTTTATGTAAACTAAATAATTATTTATGAAATTATGTAATTAAGTTTACTAGTTAATTAGCATTTTTGTGTATTCAACTCCAGAGAAAATTTATTTGGAAGACGCTAAAGACCTACGCCATCAAGAGAATAATAGGCGATGGCTAGAAAAACAAGAGGGATTAACTGTATAATGCGAAGGCTGGTGACGAGACAAGACCCTTCTAGAAGATTCAGGATGACATACTAGATGGTGTCCTTACTAATGATTGGGCTTCTTTTATCCATTTTAGGACGACGCCTGAGTAGAGGGTATGAATTTATTAAATATTTTTAAGTTATGAAACACAGATATATTTATGTGCAATTTTATAATTTTACTTGTTTTGTTTATTTTCTTTTAGCATATTTCTTAGAGTAATGCCAAGAGCCCAGCCATCAACACATCCAGCATACGGCTGGCTCAAAGTCATTTACTGTCACATATAACGAGATAGTAAGTAATTCAAAAAAAATACTATAATATATGTTTCTTTGTGTATATAAATATTTTATTTTAATTATTAATAATTTTATTTTACTACCAATTCACAAGAGAGGAAGACAGCAGAAGGAGAAGGAGGGGGGAATGCCCACCTCCGAGGAGATGTGGCTCAGCTCCTAGGCACAAGACGACACGCTAACATTCCAGCACGCTGCGAAAATTTATATAAATGTTTATTATTTTTAATTTGATATGTAAATTTTAATTTTGCTGAATCATTTTCCCAGGAGCTTATGACTCAAAGTGCTATGAAGCTCCAAGAATCTCGGAGGTCCGTTATGGATCCCACGCATCACTGAGGGCAAGGCTAGCCTTACCAGAGCACCTTAGACAAGTTAGAGGACTCAATTTTAGTGTAACTCCTAGTGCTGTGTATGGCCGGAGTGGTGGTCATACCTCCAAGGCGGGGACATCCCAATCAGCGGCAGTTTCACACCAGACTAGCATAGGAGTGAGGCGGCCGAGTGACACCTCGATGGAGGAGCTGCGTTTGGAGGTCACATGGGACTTGGATGCGAGCATGCAGGCCCGCGATCGCAGGCTTCAGGCGACAAAAGCTTCGAATGTTAGACACGTGATTATCAATTTTGTTCTTCCTTTTCGTTCTAGGAAACAGGAAACGCTATGTTGAGCCTCAACTTTGAATTTACTTGAATCGGCGTTTCATAAGTGTTTATATGCAATTTCACATGAGTTGAGATAAAACTTTTATCACATATTCATTTCATATTTTGTAAATTACGATTAAAAAATTTGTTCATAAATCATTCTAAACAAACCTTTTAATTGGTTGATTCATCCCTCCACTGTGCGCAGATTCATTTCAAGCGCCGTTAGAGTCTCCGTTAACAGGAGAATCTTGGAGGGTCTAATTAAAAGAAAAGGCATAAAAACCTATTCAAAATTGAATGGAACTATGAGAATCTGAGGATTAGTTTTCCCTTAAAAAAATATATAATTCTTGTCGCTGTTCCTTCACGGCAGATATAAAATTTTTGGCCCCTTTAAATTTTTTTCCACTAAGCAACATCTTTGTTTTCTTCATAATTTAAGGAAAAAAATCCAAACCCCTTTTCAATGCACGAAGGGTTGTATTAATAACAATAAATATCAATTTTGGTAAAAAGAAAATAAATATTGATTATTAGTAATTAAATTGGGGTGATGTTGGCGGGTGCTGGCCACAGAGCCAAAAAGGCAAGGTTATCGTTTAAAACACTTACTGAAGAGATAATTATTTTAAAATTAACATGCAAATTCATCCCAAATTTTAAAAAGATGTTGCTAAGTAGGAAAAAAATAGCACCGCCCACACAATGAAGTAAAAATAGATTAAGTGATAGAAAAAAATGAGTAAAAAACAAGAGAGTAGAAAAAGGATGAAGCATAAAAAGGAACAAAGAGAAACCTTACCTTTAAGCAAGAGCAAATGTTAGAGTAGGGATTGGCAAAAAATGGAGAATTCAAGACTGAAGTTTAGCTCAAGAAAGATATAGAGAAATAGAAGGGACGCTAAAGCAAAGATACAAAGATAAAAATGGTAGATTGGGTAGACAGGAAAGGAAGGATCCAAAATTTGAAATTTGAATCTCTCGTTATCGGTCTCAATCACAAGTTGCATTGTTTATTTAAGCCTGCCCCTACTATTGTTAAAGCAGTTGAAAAACTTTGCAGCCATAGCCCATGCTACTATCTTGTCTAA